>NC_069503.1:816420485-816655485 GCF_027579735.1 Bombina bombina
TCAAAAAAGTTTTTTTTTTTTAAATGTACACTACTGTTACACCAGATATGAGTTACACTGGGGTGACACTGTGCCTTGGCAGGCACTGAAACGCACACGTGTGAAGGAAACTGACTGCTATTATTTAACACAGTCAAGAAAGTGTAGTTTTTTTTAAATGTACACTACTGTTACACCAGATATGAGTTGCACTGGGGTGACACTGTGCCCTGGCAGGCACTGAAACGCACACGTGTGAAGGAAACTGACTGCAATTTTTTAACACAGTCAAAAAAGTGTTGTTTTTTTTAAATCTACAGTACTGTTACACCAGATATGAGATGCACTGGGGTGACACTGTGCCCTGGCAGGCACTGAAACGCACACGTGTAACTTCACGTGCACGAGCACAGTGTTATCAATATGAAATACGTGAACTAACACCCTCTAGTGGTGAAAAACTGTTAAAATGCAATCTGAAATAGGTGGGCTTCAAGGTCTAAGAAATTTGCATATGAACCTCCTAGGTTAAGCTTTCAACTAAGAATACCAAGAGAGCAAAGCAAAATTGGTGATAAAAGTAAATTGGAAAATTGTTTAAAATTACATGCTCTATCTGAATCATGAAAATTTATTTTGGCCTAGACTGTCCCTTTAACACAGTCAAAAAAGTGTTGTTTTTTTAAATGTACACTACTGTTACACCAGATATGAGTTGCACTGGGGTGACACTGTGCCCTGGCAGGCACTGAAACGCACACCTTTTAAGGAAACTGACTGCTATTATTTAACACAGTCAAAAAAGTGTTGTTTTTTTTAAATGTACACTACTGTTACACCAGATATGAGTTGCACTGGGGTGACACTGTGCCCTGGCAGGCACTGAAATGCACACGTGTGAAGGGAACTGACTGCTATTATTTAACACAGTCAAAAAAGTGTTGTTTTTTTTTTTAAATGTACACTACTGTTACACCAGATATGTGTTGCACTGGATTGACACTGTGCCCTGTCAGGCACTGAAACGCACACGTGTGAAGGAAACTGACTGCTATTATTTAACACAGTCAAGAAAGTGTAGTTTCTTTTAAATGTACACTACTGTTACAAAAGATATGAGTTGCACTGTGGTGACACTGTGCCCTGGCTGGCACTGAAATGCACACGTGTGAAAGAAACTGACTGCTATTATTTAACACAGTCAAAAAAGTGTTGTTGTTTTTAAATGTACACTACTGTTACACCAGATATGAGTTGCACTGGGGTGACACTGTGCCCTGGCAGGCACTGAAACGCACATGTGTGAAGGAAACTGACTGCTATTATTTAACACAGTCAAAAAAGTTTTTTTTTTTTTTTAAATGTACACTACTGTTACACCAGATATGAGTTGCACTGGGGTGACACTGTGCCCTGGCAGGCACTGAAACGCACACGTGTGAAGGAAACTGACTGCTATTATTTAACACAGTCAAAAAAGTGTTTTTTTTTTTAAATCTACACTACTGTTACACCAGATATGAGTTGCACTGGGGTGACACTGTGCCCTGGCAGGCACTGAAATGCACACGTGTGAAGGAAACTGACTTCTATTATTTAACACAGTCAAGAAAGTGTAGTTTTTTTTAATGTACACTACTGTTACACCAGATATGAGTTGCACTGGGGTGACACTGTGCCCTGGCAGGCACTGAAACGCACACGTGTGAAGGAAACTGACTGCTATTATTTAACACAGTCAAAAAAGTGTTGTTTTTTTTAAATGTACACTACTGTTACACCAGATATGAGTTGCACTGGGGTGACACTGTGCCCTGGCAGGCACTGAAATGCACACGTGTGAAGGAAACTGACTTCTATTATTTAACACAGTCAAGAAAGTGTAGTTTTTTTTAATGTACAGTACTGTTACACCAGATATGAGTTGCACTGGGGTGACACTGTGCCCTGGCAGGCACTGAAACGCACACGTGTGAAGGAAACTGACTGCAATTATTTAACACATTCAAAAAAGTGTTGTTTTTTTTTAAATCTACATTACTGTTACACCAGATATGAGATGCACTGGGGTGACACTGTGTCCTGGCAGGCACTGAATCGCACACGTGTGAAGGAAACTGACTGCTATTATTTAACACAGTCAAAAAACTTTTGTTTTTTTTAAATGTACACTACTGTTACAGCAGATATGAGTTGCACTGGGGTGACACTGTGCCCTGGCAGGCACTGAAACGCACACATGTGAAGGAAACTGACTGCTATTATTTAACACAGTCAAAAAAGTGTTGTTTTTTTAAAATCTACACTACTGTTACACCAGAAATGAGTTGCACTAGGGTGACACTGTGCCCTGGCAGGCACTGAAACGCACACGTGTGAAGGAAACTGACTGCCATTAATTAAAGGGATAGTCTACACCAGAATTTTTATTGTTTTAAAAGATAGATAATCCCTTTATTAACCAGTCCCCAGTTTTGCATAACCAACACAGTAATATTAATAAACTTTTAACCTCAGTGATTATCTTGTATCTAAGCCTCTGCAAACTGCCCCTTTTTTCAGTTCTTTTGACAGACTTGCAGTCTAGCCAATCAGTGATGGCTCCCAGATAACTTCACGTGCACGAGCACAGTGTTATCTATATGAAATACGCGAACTAACACCCTCTAGTGGTGAAAAACTGTTAAAATGCAATCTGAAAGAGGTGGGCTTCAAGGTCTAAGAAATTAGCATATGAACCTCCTAGGTTAAGCTTTCAACTAAGAATACCAAGAGAGCAAAGCAAAATTGGTGATAAAAGTAAATTGGAAAATTGTTTAAAATTACATGCTCTATCTGAATCATGAAAGTTTATTTTGGCCTAGACTGTCCCTTTAACACAGTCAAAAAAGTGTTGTTTTTTTTAAATGTACACTACTGTTACACCAGATATGAGTTGCACTGGGGTGACACTGTGCCCTGGCAGGCACTGAAATGCACACGTGTGAAGGGAACTGACTGCTATTATTTAACACAGTCAAAAAAGTGTTTTTTTTTTTTTAAATGTACACTACTGTTACACCAGATATGTGTTGCACTGGGGTGACACTGTGCCCTGTCAGGCACTGAAACGCACACGTGTGAAGGAAACTGACTGCTATTATTTAACACAGTGAAGAAAGTGTAGTTTTTTTTAAATGTACACTACTGTTACACCAGATATGAGTTACACTGAGGTGACACTGTGCCCTGGCAGGCACTGAAACGCACACGTGTGAAAGAAACTGACTGCTATTATTTAACACAGTCAAAAAAGTGTTGTTGTTTTTAAATGTACACTACTGTTACACCAGATATGAGTTGCACTGGGGTGACACTGTGCCCTGGCAGGCAGACACTGAAACGCACACGTGTGAAGGAAACTGACTGCTATTATTTAACACAGTCAAAAAAGTGTTGTTTTTTTTTAAATGTACACTATTGTTACACCAGATATGAGTTGCACTGGGGTGACACTGTGCCCTGGCAGGCACTGAAACGCACATCTGTGAAGGAAACTGACTCCTATTATTTAACACAGTCAAAAAAGTGTTTTTTTTTTTTAAATGTACACTACTGTTACACCAGATATGAGTTGCACTGGGGTAACACAGTGCCCTGGCAGGCACTGAAACGCACATGTGTGAAGGAAACTGACTGCTATTATTTAACACAGTCAAAAAACTGTTGTTTTTTTTAAATGTACACTACTGTTACACCAGATATGAGTTGCACTGGGGTGACACTGTGCCCTGGCAAGCACTGAAACGCACACGTGTGAAGGAAACTGACTGCTATTATTTAACACAGTCAAAAAACTTGTTTTTTTTAAATGTACACTACTGTTACACCAGATATGAGTTGCACTGGGGTGACTCTGTGCCCTGGCAGGCAGGCAGGCACTGAAACGCACACGTGTGAAAGAAACTGACTGCTATTATTTAACACAGTCAAAAAACTGTTTTTTTTTTTTAACCCCTTAAGGACCAGCGACATACCCTGTATGTCGCTGGCCTTTTTTTGGGACTTGATTGTTTTATAGCGCAGTCTTGCCACCAGCGTTGCGACTGCTCTATTCCACAAAGCCTTCTGGAGGGAGGGCATTAATAGCGTGTTCTTGCTAGACTTGTGCTATTATGTCCTGAAAAAAACCTTAACGACCAGTGACATACAGGGTACATTGTGGTCATTAAGGGGTTAAATGCACACTACTGTTACACCAGATATAAGTGGTGGCACTGGGCAAGTGGGCACAGCATACGCTGTGAGCCTGACACACACGCTGGCAGGCAGGCAACTGCAATTAGATTACACAGGAAAAAAAAAAAAAAAAAGCAGACTGATGTTCTAACCCTAAAAAGGGCTTTTTGGGGTGCTGTCCTTACAGCAGAGATCAGATGAGTCATTCAGGACTGTAGTGGACACTGAATACACTAGCCTAGCTATCGATTTCCCTATTAAATCAGCAGCAGCTACACTGTCCCTCCTCTCACTAAGAATGCAGCTTCCGAATTAATCTAAAATGGATGCTGTCCAGGAGGTAAGAGGGTCTGGGAGGGAAGGTCTGCTGCTGATTGGCTGGAATGTGTCTGCTGACTGTGAGGTACAGGGTAAAAATTTTACTCAATGATGATGAATAGGGGGTGGATCGAACATCGCACATGTTCGCCCGCCGCAGCAAACGCGAACAAGCTATGTTCGCCGGGAACTATTTGCCGGCGAACTATTCATGACATCACTAGAGGCAGCCTTCAAGGGCTTAGAAATTAGCATTTGAACCTCCTAGGTTTAGCTTTCAACTAAAAAAAACTAAGAGAACAAGCAAAATTGGTTAAAAGTAAATTGGAAAATTGTTTAAAATTACATTCTCTATCTGAATTATTAACGTTTATTTTGGACTAGACTGTTTCTTTAAATAAAATGTGAGAAGTATGTGCCATGCAAACATGGTCAAACTGTGTTTTCAACAGGATAGGATATTTAGAAATCTTGTGAGGAAATTGATGGATTAGAAAATGATTTGAGAAATGTCTGAGCTACAATTTTGTTGAGTCTCAAACTAAACAGAGATGGTTCTGATTTTGAAAACAGGTTACTTCATTGTGTTAGCCTGTGTGGAAAAAGAATGTGATATTTATTTTCTCCTATTATGATATAATATCAGTTTTTCTTAAATAGTTTCTTAGGACTACCTTAAATTTAATTCCATTTTTTGGTTGCCTATTGTAAAGATATTTTTTAATTTATAGCAAAATGGGCCAATCATATATAGGTCAGATAATATAAACACATTCAAATATGCTAAAAGAATGGTTTGCTATGCTGAAAATTGATTTTAGGAATAACAATATTTTTTTTAAATAGTGAACTATTCAAATGGAACATTTCCTCATTCACATTCCATTTTCTTTCTTTCTTTCTATTTTTTTTTTTAATTTAAATGTTTTGAAAAAAGAAAAACCTGATAGCAAAAGGCAATGCTATCAATCCAATTTTAAGAGCTCTCAAAAGAAAATAAGCGAGTGAGATAGCAGAGCATGTAATGGTTGTGCTGAAAAGAAGGTTTTAGCAATTACATTTCCTTAAACTACTATATTAGTTTAGTTTTGAGTCTGTTTCCAATTGCAAATGTGGAATAAAAAATATGGGATTTAACCACCAAAGCACTTAGATTATGAGCTTCCAGCTGTGTTTTAAATTCTTCAGTATTGATAAATATATCTGAGACATGTTTTCTATTATTTAAGGGACAATAAACTCAAAATAGTATTCCCAGTAAAATGTTTAATTAAGCATAATAAAAATTGTACATATGTAAATTAAAATTATTAATTTTACTTCATTTTCTTGCAATTTAACAATTAACATTCGGCTAGATTACGAGTTAGAATAGAGCAAAATTGAGCTCCATACCGCACTCCAATACCAGCGCTGCTGAAAGCTGCGGTGAGCTGGTTTTACGTGCTCGTGCTCGATTTCCCCATAGACATCAATGGGGAGAGCCAGCTATAAAAAAGTCTAACACCTGCAATAAAGCAGCTTAAAGCTCTGTAATGCAGCCCCATTGATTTCTATGGGGAAACAAAATTTATGTTTACACCTAACACCCTAACATGAACCCCGAGTCTAAACACCCCTAATCTTACACTTATTAACCCCTAATCTGCCACCCCCGACATTGCTAACACCTACATTATATTTATTAACCCCTAATCTGCCGCCCCAACATCGCTGACACCTACATTATACTTATTAACCCCTAATCTGCTGCCCCCAACATCGCCGACACCTACATTATATTTATTAACCCCTAACCTCCCACCCCCAATGTCGCCTCAACCTACCTACACTAATTAACCCCTAATCTAACACCCCAATGTTGCTGCCATTATAATAAACATATTAACCCCTAAACCACCATACTCCCACTTCGCAATCACTAGTTAAATATTACTAACCCCTAATCTTCTGTCCCTAACATCGCCGCCACCTACCTACATTTATTAATCCCTAATCTGCCGCCCCCAATGTCGCCGCCACTATACTAAATTTATTAACCCCTAAACCTAACCCTAAATCTAACCCTAAACCTAACACCCACTAACTTTAATGTAATTAAAATAAATCTTAATAAAACCTACTATTAATAACTAAATATGTCCTATTTAAAACTAAATACTTACCTGTAAAATAAACCCTAAGCTAGCTACAATATAACTAATAGTTACATTGTAGCTATTTTAGGTTTTATTTTTATTTCACAGGCAAGTTTGTATTTATTTTAACTAGGTAGACTAGTTACAAAATAGTTATTAACTATTTACTAACTACCTAGCTAAAATAAATACAAATTTACCTGTAAAATAAAACCTAACCTGTTTTACACTAACACCTAACCTTACACTACAATTGAATCAATTACTAAATTAAATACAATTACCAAAATTACAAAAGCAAATAAGCACTAAATTACACAACATAAAAAAAGAAATTATCAGATATTTAAAGTATTTACACCTAATCTAACAGCCCTATTAAAATAAAAAAAGCCCCCCAAAAATAAAAAATACCCTAGCCTAAACTAAACTACCAATAGCCTTTTGCGGGGCAATGCTCCGCAAAAGGTCCTTTTGTGGGGCATTGCCCCAACTAAATCAACTCTTTTACCTGTAAAAAGAAATACAAACAACCCCCCAACAGTAAAACCCACCACCCACACAACCAACCCCCCAACTAAAATCCTAACTCAAAAAACCTAAGCTCCCCATTGCCCTGAAAAGGAAGGATTTGGATGGCCATTGCCCTTAAAAAGGCATTTAGCACTTTTTCCGCCCAAAAGCCCTAATCTAAAAATAAAACCCACCCAATAAACCCTTAAAAAATCCTAACACTAACCCCCGAAGATCCACTTACAGTTTTAAAAAGACCCGACATCCATCCTCAACGAAGTGGCAGAAGTCCTCATCGAAGCCGGCAGAAGTCTTCATCCAAGCGGCCGAAGTCTTCATCCAAGCCCGCAGGAGTCTTCATCCAGACGGCATCTTATATCTCCATCCATTCAGCGTGGAGCAGCTCCATCTTCAAGACATCCGGCGCGGAGCATTCTCTTCAAAGTCTTCTTGCAGAATGAAGGTTCCTTTAAATAACGTCATCCAAGATGGCATCCCTTGAATTCCGATTGGCTGATAGAATTCTATCAGCCAATCGGAATTAAAGGTGAAAAAATCCTATTGGCTGATGCAATCAGCCAATAGGATTCAGCTCACATTCTATTGGATGATTGGATCAGCCAATAGGATTGAAGCTCAATCCTATTGGCTGATTACATCAGCCAATTGGATTTTTTCACCTTTAATTCCGATTGGCTGATAGAATTCTATCAGCCAATTGGAATTCAAGGGACGCCATCTTGGATGACATAGTTTAAAGGAACCTTCATTCTGCAAGAAGACTTTGATTGAAGAGAATGCTCCGCGCCGGATGTCTTGAAGATGGAGCCGCTCCGTGCCGGATGGATGAAGATAGAAGATGCTGTCTGTCATGAACCTTCTATTCCACCTTTAGTATAACAGTCTAATTTCACATACCACCTTTTGTTTTAATTATCAACCTCTCCATTCCAATATAACCAGCTTTCTCCCATGGTCCTTTGCTGGTTTATTGAAGATTCTACTCTACAGTCTCCAGCCATCAGAACCCCAGGTCTCATATCCAGAGAAGTTTTCTAGATATCGCTCCTCTTTTAGGCAATTTAGGAATGCCTGTCTATTGTTATTTGACTTACGGCCTAGGACTTATGCGACCGATAGGTCTAAAGTTCTTACCATTCTCTCCTACCTTAGGGGTGAACCCAGGGCCTGGGCAGACTCATTCTATGAGACCCAGGACCCTATACTAAATTCCCTGGATGCCTTCCTAAAGGATTTATCATCTCTCTATGATGACCCCTACCGTCAAATAACTGCAGAGAGTAAACTCAGAAGTTTAAAGCAGTTGAAAACACCGGTAGAGGAATATATCACCCGTTTCAAGATCTGGGCCAGAGACTCCCTTTGGAATGAGGTCCCCCTAAAAAAACCAATATCGTTTAGGTCTAGCAGAAGAGATCAAGGATGAGCTTGCCAGGATTGGAATACCAGATCGCTTAGAAGATTTGTACACTCTTACAATTACCATAGACCGCAGACTCAGGGAGAGGAGGCAAGAAAAAAACCCTTCAAATCCCCCTGTACGCAGGGTACTCCAAACACCACCTAGTTCCAGTTCATCAGCTGAACAACCCATGGATATTAGCTTCTTAAGAGGACCCCTCACGCCACAAGAGAAGGCGAGACAGCGTTCACTAAACTTATGCATGTACTGCGCAGGGGCAGACCATGCAGTTAAGGAGTGTCCACTACTACTGAAACAGAAGTTAGGTAAGGTACACATTGTGAAGCATTGCTTGCACACAAAAAACACAACCACTGCATACCTTACCATACCCTTATTTTTGCAGTGGGATCATCACAGGATAAACTGTAATGCCATCATCGACACAGGCGCATGTGCCAACTTTATTGATTCATGTTTAGTTGAAGTAAATAAAATACCTTTTTTGTTTAAAAGCCCACCTTTGCCTCTCAAAGTTATTGATGGTTCACACTAAGGATCTGGTCCTGTCTCACAACAAACTGTCCCTCTGCTTGTCACATCATCTTCTGGTCACACTGAGACCATCACCTTTGACATCATTTCATCTCCAATATACCCAATCGTTCTGGGAATCACTTGGCTCCAATTACATCAACCTACGGTTCATTGGGATACCCTCACACTATCTTTCTCTTCCCAATACTGTACTGCAACTTGTTTTCCAAATTCTCATTTGCTCACAACTTCTTCTCTTATTCCTGCACAATATCTTGACTTCTCTGATGTGTTCAATAAAACAGAGGCCGAGTCATTGCCTCCACACAGGCCTTACGATTGCCCCATAGACCTGCTTCCTGGTGCAACCATCCCCTATGGCCATATCTATCCACTTTCCAGACCCGAGCTACTACATCTAAAAACCTATATTAGTGATAATTTGAAAAAAAGGTTTTATCCGACCTTCCACTTCCCCTGCCGGAGCCGGCATATTTTTTGTCAAGAACAAGGACGGGTCCCTACGTCCGATAATTGATTATCAGGAATTAAATAAGCGTACTAAAAAGAACAGGTACCCATTACCTCTGATCCCAGAATTGATTGAGAGGTTTAGAGGCGCTACTATATTCACCAAATTAGATCTTAGGGGTGCCTACAACCTTGTTAGAATAAGGGCCGGGGACGAATGGCTAACAGCATTTAGGACCAGGTATGGTCTTTTCGAATATACTGTTATGCCATTTGGACTGTGCAACGCCCCGGCAACATTCCAGAATTTCATCAATGACATCTTTAGGGACATCCTTGACACTTTTCTGGTGGTCTATCTTGACGACATCCTGATCTACTCACCTACCCTTTCAGAACATGTCACCAGGGCCGGATTGGCCTACCAGGATACCAGGAAATTTCCCGGTGGGCTGCAGTAGCTGGGGCTGGAAAGCTACAATTTAAAGGGGTGATTAATGGATACAATTGGGTTGTAGGGCTGCTATATAACATCAATCTGATATTTGTATTTAATATAAAGAAATATAATTTAATTCTGAAACAATACTGGGAAAGGAGTGTCCCAGTAATCCCCTTTGAGAAAAATGGGGCATGTGCATTTTATCGACTTAATGGAAAATGGCTGGTCTTCATATTTTTCCAGGGCTGCTTTTTATTCCCAGTCCAGCCCTGCATGTCACACATGTCAGGATAGTGCTATCCAGGCTGCAGACACAGGGACTTTACGTCAAACTAGAGAAGTGCCTCTTCCATGTTAAAGAAGTGTCATTCTTGGGATATCGCATCAGTAAGAGTAAAATAATGATGGAGGACAGTAAAATCAATGCCATCACCTCTTGGCCCAGACCCTCTAATATAAAAAAATTTCAATGGTTTTTAGGCTTTGCAAACTTCTACTGACGCTTTATCCAGAATTTCGCAGCCATCACCAAACCACTCACTAATCTGACCAAAACCACGTCTCCCCTCAGTCTCAAAAAGCCTTTGATCATCTCAAGTCGCTATTCGTCACTTCTCCTATCCTCCATATACCTAAAAGCAAAGCCCAGTTTGTATTAGAAGTGGACGCATCTGAATACGTTATCGGCTCAGTACTATCTTAGAGATCATCACCAAATAACATGTTACATCCTGTATGTTACTTCTCTAGGCTCATAACACCAGCTGAGTTAAATTATCCCATCGGGGAGAAAGAGTTGCTGGCGATTAAGTCATCATTCGACCAGTGGAGACACTTATTGGAGGGCGCAGAACAACCCATAGTCATATATACCGACCACAAGAATCTGCAATACCTCCAGACTAACCATACTCTTTCAGCCTGTCAGCTCCGCTGGAGCCTCTACTTCTCTCACTTCTCTTTTACCATCACATACCGTCCCGGATCAAGAAACGGTAAGGCAGACACACTCTCACGTAAAGATGTTAAGCCTCATACAGCCTCACCCTACTCAACCATAATTCCCAAAACATTGATTGTTGGCTTCATGTCCAAAGACTTTGCAGAACTAAAATCCTAACAGCAATTGGATTCAACAAAAACCTCCTATTCTCTTACACCTGATGGCAACGGTATCCTCTGTAACCGCTCTAGATTTTATATACCTCCATCTCTTCGCAACAAGGCTTTGTACTTGACTCATGACTCATCTTTGGCGGGACATTTGGGAGTGCACAAGACTCTTGACCTCCTACAAAGGTACTTCTGGTGGCCTTCTATGAGACTCTCAGTGAAGAATTATATCAAGTCGTGCCCCACTTGCCAGACCTTTAAACCCTCACACCAACTCCCTTTGTGTTTATTGCAAAATTTGCCCATTCCTGAATACCCATGGACCAGCGTGTCTATGGACTTTATAGTCAATCTTCCAAGATCTAATGGGAAAACAGTCATCTTTGTTGTTGTGGATCTATTTTCAAGAATGTCCCACTTCATACCAACAGACTCCCTTCTGACAGCACAACAAACTGCAGAATTGTTCATTAAGGAGGTGGTTTGCTTAAATGGACTCCCGACTTCTGTTCTCAGTGACAGAGGTTAACAATTCACCTCCAAATTTTGGAAGTACCTCTGCTTATCTCTTTCTATTCAACAACACTTCACCACCTCATATCACCCGCAGACAAATGGCCTTTGCGAGAGGACCAACCAATGGCTGGAGCAGTACTTAAGATGTTTCTGCTCCAGCGCACATGATACTTGGGCATCTTACCTTCCTCATGCAGAATTTGCCTACAATAACACAAGCAACTCATCCACAGGCTACTCACCCTTCTATGTCAATTCTGGTCTCCATCCACGCTTCCATCCCTTACCTCCCACTGATACTCCTTGTCCTCAGGTTAATGATCTGGTTAATTCCATCAAACAGACTTATACGGTGATCCATGACAACATCAAGCAAACACAAGCTGCTCAAAAACGCTCTTATGATCTCCGCCATCAGCCACATCCAGTCTATAAAATAGGAGACTTGGTTTGGCTAGCCACTAAAAATCTGAGGATACCCACTCCCTGCAAGAAGTTTAATAAAATCTTTGTGGGACCCTTCCCAATTGTTGCCATCCACAACCCTGTTACGGTTACTCTGCAGCTCCCCTCATCCTATCGCATCCACCCGACATTCCATGTCTCACTCATCAAACCTTGTGATGCCTCTCGTCACCTGCCTCTCCCTGCACTGACTTCCCCGACGCCGGATCCTGAGTATGAGGTACATTCCATTGTGGACTCCCGACGATGTCATGGTCAACTTCAGTACCTTGTTCGTTGGACCGGGTTCGATTCTTCTGAGGATTCCTGGGAGTCCGCAACCAATCGTTCGGCACCCCGTCTGGTGTCTGTGTTCCATCAACGGCATCCGGATCATCCAGCACCTTGATACCTCCTTGAGGTCCCTTTGAGGGGGGATGTGTCATGAACCTTCTATTCCACCTTTAGTATAACAGTCTAATTTCACATACCACCTTTTGTTTTAATTATCAACCTCTCCATTCCAATATAACCAGCTTTCTCCCATGGTCCTTTGCTGGTTTATTGAAGATTCTACTCTACAGTCTCCAGCCCTATTTGACACCTTCTATCACATTGGGAGTTTACTTGTACTGTGCTTCTTCACAGACTAAAGAGACACCTTTTGTTACTAACTGCCGCTAGCTGTCACGTCAGCTTGGCAGTGTATCTCTGACCCCTCCTACCTCTGAATCTGCAGGAACGCTCTACTCCGAGGAACAACACAGCGTGTGACGCTGTACGGTCTATCAGCCTGCCGCAACCTCGGTCACACGGAACGCAGATCACCCTGTCACACTGCTCGGATTTCCAGCCTTCCCTGCACATGGTCATGGACCCAGCTGCAGAACCGCATTGCCGCCAAACTACCCATCAGCTACGGCCACAGGTTCCGTATGTTTAGTGACTAAGTACTGTATTTCACTGATCGTATGACTTTGCATATTCACATTGCTTGACAAGCTGTATACGGGTTATCGTAGCAGAGCTACTTAGCCTCTGTTCCTGTTATTGTGATTCCTGATGGGTACAGTTCATATCTCACTGATAATTGTGAACACACTTGTATCATCCTGCCCTGGGATTTCTGACAAACACACATCTGCACATTTATGCTTAATAGCATATCAGTGAGTTCCTACAGTTAACCTATTAGATTCCTGATTGAAGTTATAAAAACTACTTCTATTTAATCTGCCTGTTTCTCTACCCATTAGTACAACTCATATTACTGGGTTATCATTTACAAGGCAACATTATTCCCAAGTGACTAAGTGTTTGTTTCCTAACTAGCAAACAATCTTTCTTACTTGTGACAACAAAACATTTATAGCACACAAGTAGTCAACCTAGGAATAAACAGCAACTAACTGCTGATCATTACACCATCTGGATGAAGACTTCTGCAGGCTTGGATGAAGACTTCGGCCGCTTGGATGAAGACTTCTGCCGGCTTCAATGAGGACTTCTGCCGGCTTCGTTGAGGATGGATGTTGGGTCTTCAAAAACTGTAAGTGGATCTTCGGGGGTTAGTGTTAGGCTTTTTTAAGGGTTTATTGGGTGGGTTTTATTTTTAGATAAGGGATTGGGCACTTGAAAAAGAGCTAAATGCCCTTTTAAGGGCAATGCCCATCCAAATGCCATTTTCAGGGCAATGGGAAGCTTAGGTTTTTTTTAGTTAGGATTTTATTTGGGGGGTTGGTTGTGTGGGTAGTGGGTTTTACCTTTTGGGGGTGTTTGTATTTTTTTTTACAGGTAAAAGAGCTGATTTATTTGGGGCAATGCCCTACAAAAGGCCCTTTTAAGGGCTATTGGTAGTTAAGTTTAGGCTAGGTTTTTTTTATTTGGGGTGCTTTTTTATTTTGATAGGGTTATTAGATTAGGTGTAATTAGTTTAAATATCTGATAATTTCTTTTTTATTTTGTGCAATTTAGTGGGGTTTTTTGTAATTTAGGTAATTGTATTTAATTTAGGTAATTGATTTAATTGTAGTGTAAGGTTAGGTGTTAGTGTAAGACAGGTTAGGTTTTATTTTACAGGTAAATTTGTACTTATTTTAGCTAGGTAGTTAGTAAATAGTTAATATCTATTTACTAACTATTCTATCTAGTTAAAATAAATACAAACTTGCCTGTAAAATAAAAATAAACCCTAAGCTAAATACAATGTAGCTATTAGTTATATTGTAGCTAGCTTAGGGTTTATTTTACAGGTAAGTATTTAGTTATAAATAGGAATTATTTCGGTAATGATAGAAGGGGTTATTTTTTATTTATTTTAATTATATTTAAGTTAGGGGGTGTTAGGGTTAGACTTAGGTTTAGGGGTTAATACATTTAGTACAGTGGTGGCAACGTTGGGGAGGCAGATTAGGGGTTAACAAATGTAGGTAGGTGGCCGCAATGTTAGGGTGGAAGATTAGGGGTTAATAATATTTAACTAGTGTATGTGATGCGGTAGTGTGGCGGTTTAGGGGTTAATATGTTTATTATAGTGGAGGCGATGTCCGGAGCGGCAGATTAGGGGTTAATAATTTTGTTTTATTTTTGGTTTAGGGGTTAACGGGTAGTTTATGGGTGTTAGTGTACTTTTTTTTTTTTTTTAAAATGTCGACTTTATTATCAAAAAAAAGAAGTACAAAATTGGAAGACGCAGCTTCCCAAAGCAAAAATCGACAAAGTTTTACGAGATAAACTGTAATTAACAATAAAGAGAAATACTAGTATACAAGCGATATTTATGTGATAAAAAATGCAATTACATCATATTTGCTTGTAATGGGTTAAAAGTAAGAGAGAAAAGGAAGGAGTGAAGGAGAGGGAGAGAGATGGGAGGAGAAGGGATGATTACACTGTCTAATAGTGAGGAGAAAAAAAAAATAAAGTGGAAGAGTTGGGATAACCGGAGCCGACAAAATTGTAAGAATTATTGAAAACTTAGTAAACTATGTAGTTGAGCCCAAAGGCTATATCCCACCTGCTATGGTTATAATAAATTAGGGGTCATATCTTCGTATGTTGAGTGATTAAGAAACAAACTATGAATCGTTATTTCTTAAGGTACTGTTCCCACAAGATGGACATTTCTGCATATACTTCCATTTTGAGATTTTTAAGATAATAGAATTCTTCTATATTAAGTAATTCCGTAACTCTGTTTTGCCACATGAGCAAGGTAGGGGCCTCTCTAGACCTCCAATTTCTAGCAAGGAGGTATCTCCCGCTATTGGACATTATGTAGAATAATTTAAGGCAGTGTTTGGTTTTAATTTTCGGGGGTTTGTTCAAGAGCCACACTATAGGGTCCAACGAGAATTGAATCCCAAGTATGGACTCCATTTCTCCAATTATAGATCTCCAAAAATTTTGGATTGAATTGCACCACCACCACATGTGCGCTAGGTTACCAAAGCTATGGCCGCATCTCCAGCAACATTGGGATTTGCTTTTGTATAGGCGGTTTAATTTGACTGGGGAAAAGTACCATCTATGGAGGATTTTTAAGTTTATTTCCTGCATGGAGAGGGAGATCGAGGATTTAATTACATTATGGAATATTATGGTGCTAGTTTGTGGTAGTATTACTCTACCTAGTTCTTCTTCCCATCTTTCAATAAAAGGGGGTAAGTGACCTGGGAGGGTTTGTGTTAGAATTTTGTAAATTGTTGAGAGGGTATGGGTTATTGGTGGGGTACTTACGCATATAAGTTCAAAATTTGTCAGGGGCCTCACCATGTTCCCGACTTGTTTGTGGTGTGTTATAAAATGATGTGCGCGAGTGTAGAGGAACCAGTTTCGAAAAATGGTGTAACCCTTGTCTATTACCGCGGATTGGGGGAGGATTTTTTCGTTTGAGGAGATAAAATGTATAGGAATATCTCTATAGAAGGAGTGTGGGATGGTTTCTAGGCTAAAAGGACCTAGTGTAAATTGGTCGTTATCGATGATAGATGTTAGGGGGGATGGTCTAGAGGAAACGTACGGGTGGGTTGCTAAGGTCAAATTCCAGATTTTGTATGTTTCTGCTATAAGTTGAGATTTGAGTCTAATATTGTGCGTCGGTTGAGACAGGTTCCAACAAAGTCTACCTAGGTGAGGGGTACGGGATATAGAGTGTTCTAGTTGGACCCATCTTTTATGGTTGAAATGAACACACCAGTCAACCACTCTTTGCAGGAAAATAGCTTGCCGATATTTAGTTATGTTGGAGATTCCCAAACCACCTTGTTTTTTGGGGGTCTGCATAAAGTGTTTATTAATCCTGGGAGGGCGTCTGCGCCAGACATAATCACTGAAAGCTTTTTGGATGGTGGGAATGTAGTTATTAGGTAGTGGGATCGGCAAGGCCTGCATAATATATAGAAGTCTGGGGAAGATATTCATTTTCAGAACATTAATTCTATCGAGCCACAAGATTTTTTTAGAGAGCCAAGAAGATAGGTCTCTTATAATAGTCTTTTGGATGGGAAGATAGTTTAACTTGAAGGTATTTTCTATCGAAGGGGATAGATCTATGCCTAAGTAGTGTAAAGAGTGAGGACACCAGTTGAAAGGGATTAGAGTTTTGGTTCTAGCTAGGGTCTGGGGGTTCAGGTTAATATTTAGAGCTTCCGATTTCGATGTGTTGATGGAGAAGTTTGATAATGTTTGGAATATTTTAAATTCTTGTAGTAAGGCGGGGATAGATGTATCTGGTTTGGTAATAGTAAATAAGATATCATCTGCAAATAGCGAGATGGTGTAAGTATTTGAGCCAATTTGAATACCCTTGATTGAAGGATTTTGTCTAATTTTAGTGGCCAGGGATTCTATGAAGCATGCGAAAAGAAGGGGGGAGAGAGGGCATCCTTGTCGTGTGCCGTTTCATATGGCAAAAGAGTCTGATAATGTGCCGTTTATCAGTAATTTAGCATTGGGGTGTGTGTATAAAGCGAATATTCTGTTTAGTAATTTAGGGCCGAATCCAAAAGAGAGTAAGGTTGCGTGTAGGAAGTCCCAGCCAACACGGTCAAAGGCCTTTTCAGCGTCAATAGATAAAAGTAAACCAGGTATATTTTCATCTTGCATGTATTGAATATTGTTAAGGGCCCTGACCGTGTTGTCTTTTGCCTCTCGTTTTGGGACAAAACCCACTTGATCTTGGTGAATGATGTCTGGGAGGATGGTGTTTAATCTATTGGCTAGAACTTTCGCGTAAATTTTCAGATCAATATTTATTAAGGAAATCGGACGGTAGTGAGAGGGGTGATTTAGGGATTTTTTAGGCTTAGGTATAAGGATGATATGGGCTTCTAGGGAGTTAGGAGAGAATTGTTGAACCTCATCTATATGGTTGAAAAACTTAGTGATGTGTGGGAGCAGTTCTTCTTGTAATGTCTTAAAGTATTGGTTACTAAAACCATCTGGGCCAGGAGATTTACCTGTGGGTAGGTCCTTGATCACTGATTGTATTTCCGTAACTGATATGGGAACTTCTAGTTGTGTTCTTTGGTCTATTGTTAGAAGCGGCATATTAAGAGATTTTAGGTAGTTATCTATATCTTTCGACCTATCTTCTGAGGAGGGTGGGTCCTTGTGGGGGGCAGACTGTAAGTTGTATAAATTATGGAAGTAATTCAAGAAGGTATTAGAGATGGATTTTGTAGAACGGTGTGTTTTATTATGGTTATCAGTGATATTTAGTATAAAAGTTTTGTGCTTCTTGATTCTTAGGTATCTTGCCAAGGATCTGCCGGGTTTGTTTTGACACTCATAAGTTATTTGTTGAAGTCTAAGTGCTTGTCTTTTATGTTCTTTGTTTAAGTGTGATGCCAGTTTGGCCTTTTCGGATTGAACGTTTCGTAAAAGGTTGTGGTCAGTTGGATTCTGTTTGTGTTGTTTTTCTAGGGAGTCTATAGAAGAAATTAGATCTGTTACAAGTTTGCGTCACTGTTTGTTAATGGAGGCTTTAAGAGCCATAAGTTCGCCACGCATAACACATTTGTGGGCCTCCCAAACAGATGTGGGAGAAGACCCCTCTGTGCTATTGATGGTAAAAAATTCTGATAGGGATTTGGTTATTTGTAGTAGAATAATGGGGTCTGATAAGAGTTGATCATCCAATTTCCATATGTAGTCGTGTATTGGTTTGGAAGGCCACCGAAAGGAGCCTATGACTGAAGCGTGGTCTGACCATGTTATGGGAGTGATGTATGAGGATGAAAATAGTGAAAGACCTGTAACGTCAGTGAAAATGTAATCGATTCTGGAATATTGTTTGTGTGGGTAGGAGTAAAAGGTATAGTCTTCCTTTGTGGGGTAGAATGTTCTCCATAAATCTACTGCAGTGAGTTTTTTCAGTGAGTTTAATGTTCTAGAAATTTGGGTCTGGGGAACTGAGGATCTGGTGGCGGAGCAGTCTATGGAGGGGTTTAAGGGGATATTTAGATCACCACACATAATCAATATACCTTTTTGATAATCTAGGATGATGTTTCAAAGTTTTTTAATGAAAACTGATTGCTTAGAATTGGGTGTGTAAAAGGAAACCAGGTTGACTGGTCTGCCATATAGTAAACCCACTACAATAAGGTATCTGCCTAACTTATCCCATATAATATTTATTTCTTGGAAGGGTATGTTTTTCCTGATCAAGATACCTACTCCATTTTTCTTAGAATTTGTATGTGATGCAAAGAAACAATGACCAAATTTAGTATTAAACGTTTTTGGTTCTCTGCCTTTGCGGAAGTGAGACTCTTGGATAAATACGAGATCAGATTTGTGGCCGTTAAAGTCCCTTAATGCTTGAGATCTTTTTGTTGGTATGTTGAGACCCTGAGCATTGATAGATTGAATATTTAGTGAGTTAGAAGGTGTTTTTAGGTGGGGTTTTTCAGTCATTGTAAATAAAGATTACTTATAATAAGGCTTTTATGTTCTATGAAATCGAGGTTATGGGGTAGTAAGTTATTTGTTTTGTCGGTTACCAGAAAAGACAGTGTGAAAGTATGGAAAAGAAGAGGGGATGAAAAAGTAAGGAAAAGGACAAACAGAGTAAACGTTACCATTTTCATTTTCATTTTTGTGGGATCTTGTCGAAGAGGGAGCGACTCCCCCTCAGCGGCCCAACATTAAAATATTTAACTATGATTATCTAACATTAGTCCTCTAATTAACATTGTGTTTTTAGACACCAAACTGTGTATAAAGCAGTGTTCGTATAGGAATGATATATACTTTGGTTTGAATACAATGAAAGCTAATTATTGCGTTTAAACATTCTGCATTCCTAGCGAGGTGAAGAGTGCGGCAGTAATTATAACAACAATATTCGTCTTACATATACGAGGATAAACATTTTCAACTAAACAATACAAACAAGTAGAACTTTTTTAAATATTTTATAGTCCAGACAATAGTATATATAGGCTTCGACTATAAGCGTTAACTTAGTGAGAGACTCCCGACTAGATCGGAAGGTCTCAGTAGCCTAATTACTGGGATTATTCAAACAACAGTATAACAATTAAATATTTGAATTTAAATATACGACCTGGGAATGATCTCTGTGATATGATTGAGAATAAACGTCTTTTTTCAATTCGAGTACAAATGTTTATTTGGAAGGATTCGCTCTAGGGCGTCTTCTAGACACTTTGATCCATGACGAGTTTCGCTGTAAGGAAGAATGGGGTTGAGTGTTATCTGTTTCTGTTGGATCTTTAGCTTCTGGGCAGTCGAAAGTGAGGTTAAGACTTTTGGATAAAGTGTCCAGATCATCTAAATCTTTATAGGTGATAATTTTTCCATCTTTATGTACCATTAGGCTGAATGGAAAGCCCCATCGGTATTTGATGTTGTGTTCTTGTAAGGTGGTTGTAATAAAACGAAGGGATCTTCTTCTTTCAATTGTTGCAGGGCATAGGTCATGGAATATTTGGATATTATGGCCCTGGTGTGTTATTGATCTTTGACTTCTTGCCTGCTTCCAAATGATTTCTTTCTGTTGGTAGCTAACAAATTTCATAATGATGTCTCTAGGTGGATTAGGAGGAGATGTTTTAGGCCTGAGAGCTCGATGGGCTCGTTCAAATGAGGTATCAGATAAGTTTAGAGAAGGTTCCAGTTGTTTAAACAGCTGCAGCAGGTAGTCTGTAAGATTGTCTTGAGTGACTTCTTCTGGAATTCCACGGATCCGTAAATTGCTACGGCGGCCGCGGTTGTCGACGTCTTCGACTTTTAATTGTAGAGCCTGAATTATGGCGTCTTGGCAATTTAAATATTGCGTGTTTTCGCTTACTACAGATTCTAAGTGTTCCTGGCCTTCTTCAATGTACTCAATTTTAGAGTTCATGTCGTTCATGTCTTTTCTTAAAGAGGAAATGTCATTCTTGATGAAAGATTTCAAGTCAGCTATGTCGCTTTTTGATGGAAGACATGCTATTGTCTGTTGAATCTGTGAGAGTTTGTCGTGCTGAAGCGAAGTAAGATCCTGAGGCTTGTTAGGATCCATCTCGGGAATTTGTGCGGATAGGTCTATTTTGCCAGGAGTGACTCTTGTTCTAGGTTTGAAGAATGAGTTAACCTGTTTCTTGTTGATTTTTGATGAAGCTTTGTTGGATCTAGCAGAGCTCCTTGTTGCCATGTGATGAAATATATAAGAAGCGTAAGACCACAATGGAATAAATTATGGGAGATAGGTTTCCATGTATCCTCTGGTAGTTATCGGGTCTCAAGTTGGATGTGTCTGTTTCTAGAGGAGATCGCAGTAAGCAGCAAACAGATTAATGCTGCATAGTTAGGGCTTGCATTGCTGTCAATATGGCGACCTCTGGGCAGTATCTTTGCGGACCAAAGCTGGATAGAAGCTGGCATTCTTTGCGCTCTTTTTTTACATATCTAAGAGCCGAGGGGGTTTAGGAGGACATCCGGAAGGTTTTCATACTTTTTAGGTCGATAATCCTATATTTAGAGAGCCGCTGAGTGGGGAAAGGCTACGGAGCTAAATCACAGTGCGACCATGAGCCTGCACGGTCACGCCCCGCCTCGGGTGTTAGTGTACTTTTTAGCACATTAGTTATGAGTTTTATGCTACAGCTTTGTAGCATAAAACTAATAACTACTGACTTTCAGTTTACGGTATTGATCTTGGTTGTACAGCTCACTTTTTGGCCTCCCAGGCAGACTCGTAATACCGGCGCAAAGGAAGTCCCATTGAAAAAGGACTTTTTGAAAGCTGTGGTAATTATGTTGCGTTAAGGTAAAAAAAGTGTGCGGTGCCCCTAAACCTTCAACGTACCAGCAGTAGTGAAAAAGAGCCTTAACGCTGCTTTTTCACTCATACCGCAAAACTCGTAATCTAGCTGATTAAAAATAATTCTTGCAAGATTATAAGCGTTGACCCTAAAAAAATCTACACAGTCACTACTTGACCAATGTTGGAGCTCAATTATATTAGCCTCATATTGGCCCACAGCAATGGAGATAAGATTAACAACTCTAAATAAGCTATGTTCGTGAGCAAACAATGCACATTTTTGCTGACAAAGGGACAGTTTTATATACATTTAAAATATTTACTTTTTCTGCAGGGAAAGGAAGTGCTTAATTGCTAAAATACACTATGCATAAATATATAAGTTTCTTTAATTTGCCTTTTAGTTATTTATTGTCACCTATGTATAGATCTGATAATTATTCACAAATTACAGGCTAAAAATTTATATATATGTATGTATTTAAATGTAAGCACTTTACCCCTGAGTCCTATTATTGGTCGTATACAAAAAGAGAGAAGCACTCAACCTGGGAACAAACAATAGCATTATAGCTTGTTCTATGGCCAGTTACAACCGTAGGAGCAGCAGAGAAATGGCAAAATCCCAGACATACATTTCGTAATTCTTTTATTAGAAAAATAATCATATATGCATATATACAAAATAAATTGAGGCACCAAAAAGTTAAAATGAGCCCTGAACAGATTAAAGATAATGTAATACCAAACAACAGAAATGGTATTCCAGCTGCGATCAGCTACACGCCTCCATGACTGTCATATAAATGAAACACAGGCTCAACAGGCAAAGTACATAACAACAAGAAAGAGAGTTAGCTGAAGGTGCCACTTCAGACCGGGGAAGATTTAAGTGAGTACCTCTTACACTGATCCAAGTCAGTCGCCGATATCCATCCACACTCTGGAACCGATCGGAAGAACAAACAAACAGCCTTCAGTATTGCCTCGCTACCATCTGCAGCTAGAGCGTGTTACGTCACAAGAAGAGTAGGCGTGTCAAGAAACCCCATGAAGATCCACGGTAAGTCCTCGGTGTGACATGGGTAAAGCAGGAAATAATTGAAGAAAGGATCCACCAAGGAAACAATGTTGATATAAAATAAAACTTCACTTTTATTGTGAAAAATCCGATAAAACGATTGCTTACACTCCTCTCCTTGTGATTGTCCCCCTGATTGTCTTCATGATCGTTTTATCCGATTTTTTTACAATAAAAGTGTAGTTTTATTTTATATCAACATTGTTTCCTTGGTGGATCCTTTCTTCAATTATGTCCTGCTTTACCAATCTCTTGGTGGATCCTTTCTTCAATTATATGCAAAATAAAATCATAATAACAAATGCAAACAAAATATATCTTGTTACAAAACAACTGAAATATTGACCCAAACTTTTGTCATCAGAAAAAATTCAAAATGCAAATATAAAACTTAAATAATCACACAGAATAAAATTAAACACATTTCAAATACAGACAAAAACAAACTGGAGAAAGAAAAATAAGTAAAAACTAAATAATCCAGTCTTTCCACTTCTTTGTCTTTCAGATGCCTTCAGAATCTAATTCCCCATATCGCCTCCTATCAAAAGAAAAATACAAACAAAACTTCCCACGGATCATACCCACACAATCACCTACAGTAACTATATCTTTCTTAAAAATCAAAATATTATGCACATCCCACAACACCTCCTTTACACAACATGCCAACAACCATATCAATCTTGCTTTCCCCTTTTCCACACCACTTCCAAACAAACCATACATCATCATATTAAAAGTAAAAAACTGCACTCCAGTCAGACCCTTAATCATCCTATTCATACTTCTTCAAACATCCTTAGCATACTCACAATTCCAAAACAAATTAATAACACTCTTGTTTTGATAACAACCATCTCCAGGACACACTTCTGAAGCCACTAAATAACACGCTCTCTGAAAATCCCTGGTTGGCAAACACTTATGCACACTCACCCAACTAATATCCTTCTGCCTATTCATCAAATGCTTATTACACACATTTTTCCATACCAACACGCATTCATTCTCATTCAAACCCCAATCAACTCTATGACCTTCTTTCTTCTCCAACACTTTCAACACCATTCTGTTTGCACACCACATATCCCTACTAACATTCTCCAAACCATATTTTTTAATCCAACATTCCACCCTTACATAAAACCATGGAACTGCAAAACATACCGGGTTTTTTCTATCAATCTCAAACAAACCATATTTTCTTAAAACATTTCCACAAGCATACTTAACCATACAAGCAGCAATGCTATCCTTACCACTCAGAACCACACACCTACTAACATATTTCACAGCCAAGCATACTTAACCATACAAGCAGCAATGCTATCCTTACCACTCAGAACCACACACCTACTAACATATTTCACAGCCAAGTATCTCTCCACATTTGGAAAACTCTTACCACCAACATTCTTACTCTTAACAACAACATCTCTTTTCAAACGCTCTATACCAGAAAAGAAAACAACACTCTAAAAATTCTCTGAAAAATCCTCTCAGGAAGCGGAAAAACTAACGATAAGTATAACATAATAGGGATCAAAACCGATTTAATAACTAACATTTTTCCTTCCAAAGATAAAGTCCTTAAAGACCAAAACTGAAGTTTTCTACTCACTTTATCAAAAACATTCTCCCAACTTTCCAAGCCTTTCAAATCCACATCAATTTTCACACCCAACACCTCAATTGCACCGTCAGTCACAGGCCATCCACAGGAATCAATCTCCCTATCATTACCAAAAACTTTAACTTTACAATTATTCCAATTAATTCTAAAACCACTTGCCATACAAAAACATTCAAACAAAGTTTTCACCCTCCTCAAACCATCCTGAGTCTTACATACCACACTCACATCATCCATATACCCAATCACTTTCAAACACCTTCCATTACTGCCAGGAACACTAACACCTCTAACTAATTTATCCTTCCTCAAACTAGTTAACAATGGCTCAATGACACATACAAATAACACAGGAGACAAAAGACAACCTTGACGCACTCCAGATTTAACACAAAATTCCTCAGTCAAAAAACCATTAACCTGAACTTGACTCACAGTATCACAATACAAACATTTAAACCATCCAATAATCTTACCAGAAAAACCTAAACGTTCTAAAACATGAAACATAAAATCATGCACTACCCTATCATATGCTTTTTCAAAATCCACAATAGCAACAGCAACAGAACTCATCCTCTCCCTCACATACCAGAGTGAGATTTTATCCCACTACTATCACTAAAGAAAGGCATCCTTCAAACCGAAAGATTTAAGCAGATCAACTAAAAACTTCCCTGAACTTTCCACCCTACAATCACTCCCACCCTCTCTGTCCCCATTCTTAATAATACAATTAAAATCCCTAACCAAACAAGTTGGATCTTGACCTGGCAGAAAAAACTTAAATGTTTCAAAATTAAGCAAATGTTCTACCCTATTTGGAGAAGCATATACATTAAACAAATGAAAAACAGTCCCACAAAAACTAAAACTAACCTAAAGAACCCAACCTGGGACAATATGAACTACATTAAGGATAGAAAAACAAAACCCCTTAAACAAAACTCCCACCCATTCCTATCAGAAGAACAAGACCATACTTTAGGACTATATTCGCAGTCAGCACATTTAGGATGTTCAGAGAGACCACATTCCTGCTGTTGGGGATATTCACCCTGGACTGAATAACTCTTCAGAACACGACAGGTTAAAGAGGGTTCGTTTATTGAAAATATTCACACTGCAGTGAGGAGCGAATGAATGCAAAGTTTTCTCAGGGGGGTCAGTCCCCTTCCCAGGTATATTTATGATTGGCTAGCTAAAAAAATGCAAGGGTTTTAACAAATATGGTTACAACATAAGTAAATAACAGTTCTACACATCAGAATTGTAGGTTTTACTGTGTTTGACCATATATCAAGAAAAAGGGCAAAGGTCAGGGATGAACTAGTGTCTACTTTTTATGAGACATTCCTTATGTTTACAAAGAGACTTGTGTAAAAAGCATATCATTCTACAAACTTACTAATTTATGGTTTACATACATTCATATACACACATTTATTTGGCCTATCAAGATTAGAAGGAACTTAAGTTCTCACTGATACTAGCTGGTATGCAAGAATTTAAACAAGGATAGAAAAAGATTAGATTTAGAAAGAATAAACAGACATACACTCAGAACTAGCTACATTTTATAGCCTATTTAAACAAGACTGGCCTCTCCTGACTAATAATGCCCACATACAAATTAACCCATTCAGACCTCACAAGGCACTGCAAAAAACAGACAGCTATTGCTTACTATTTTCAACACTGCAAGCAAAAAATATTAGCAGAACATACAGATAATAACTTAAAAATTGCAGCTCTCCTTGCTATAATTTTCATACACCTGACATTAAGAGAAGAAATGGTCAGAAACATCACAAACATAAATTAAAGAAAAACAAAAAAGAATTAACATCAGGATTTCTACTTTCCTTTCTTTTTCTTAGGACTCAAAGGAGATCCTTTAAATCTGCCTCTGTGATGTTCCAACCTCCTAGGCTCCCCCTTGCCATCCTCATAACCAGTAACTTCAGCAAGTTGGTTCACATCTCTTTTATCTAGATAACCAACAGAAGAGGCATCTGAAAAGTCACTAATACACTGGCTTGAGTCAGAGGGAACGTCTTTAGTAGAGATAGAAGGAAAGTCTGAAATTAAAGAGTCAGCATCACTTGCAGTATCTGGATCTGCACTCTTAACTACTGGAAGATCCAAATCAGGACTCTCCCATCCATCAGAATCCGCACCTTTTTTCCGCTTGGAGGCAGATTTTTTTCCCTGCAGTGTCCATGTCCTCCTCAGAACCAGAGGACACAACATCAGAACAATCAATTGTCTCCCCTTCACCAAGAACAGCATCAGAAGCAGGATCACAAGATGACGCAGTGAAGGAAAAATTATCTGTCCCAGGAACAGCAACAGTATCATCCACAGAATTGGGCAACAGGGCTTCAAGAACATCAGCAGCAGCTATCAAATTAGATGTAGCAATATCCACCTCCTGAAGATTAAATTGGGCTTCCTCCACCTTCTCAGCCACAGGAACCACCCCAGGAGCATTAGACACCTCTCCGGCAGGGACCCCAACTGCAGATTTCTTACACAAAATAGGTATTATAGAGTTCAATGCCTCATCAGAGACCTCCTCCTCATTCACAGGTGGCTCAACCACAACTGAAGATGTTTTTTTTTGCAGCATCAGCATAGGAAGGCTTCACTCTATCAAGCCCCTGCAACATCATCAAAGGACACATCCTGCACAGATGATTTGAAGAACCACACAGGTCACAGGTCCGGCATTTACTACAGTGGGCAACAAGATGATTCTCCTCACCACAATTTCGACACCTGGTACCTGGGCAATTTTCAGCAATGTGACCAAACAGGTTGCAACTACGGCAAAAAAGAGGCATGTCATCATAGTATAGGAAACCTCTATTTCCACCAATGGTGAAAGTCTGTGGTGGGTGTTTCTTTCCACCAATACCTAATTCATGTGGCATAAACAGCACCCAGAACCTGTGCTTACCATTAAAAGTCCCAAACTGATTCTTCAGCTTCCTTGAACATCATCAAAGTAGCGACAAAGAAACAGACAATTTTCCACATCAGTGACCCAAGGTTTGTACATATGTACTGTTACCAGGATCGTTTTCTCCCTCTGCACACAGGCAACAAATCTCATGCCCACCAACTCTGGAGCAGCAGCCATATCAATAGTCAGTTGATAGCAGGTCTGTAAATGATGCTCATCAGTGAAAGCCACATCAAAAATCCCTCTTAAAGGGAAAGACTGAACACAATGCAAACTTGCTCTTGGCATCTTCAAATCACCCTTAAAAACAACCTGCTGGACATAAGCCAAACCAATCTTCTCTCGGAAGTCCTCGGAAATCAACATCCAAAGTACATTGGGAACGTTTGGCACATTGGTAGCCATAATTGCCCTATTGCCTCTTTAGGCTGGATTTCAGAGCGCCCCCCCAAAAGCAGCATGTGTCTGAAGTCCAGGGACGATGTCACAAGGCCAAGAGGATGGCCCTATTACCCAGTTGCTCTACTCCTAAGGAGTAGCCACCACCCCCAATAGCAGCAGGAGCCCAAACCCTGAAGGGAAAGGACCCCAGGCCAAAGGACCAGGTCTCCAGGCAGCAACTCTTTCAACCAAGACCAAGCACAGAAAACTGCACTTGATCCCAGCCAATGGCCCGAGAAGCAACCTCAGAAGATCGTTTCAGCCTTCTGTGGGCCTCGTCAGTGAGGTGCAGCCATATCCCTCTAGGCACGCTGAGCAGTAGGTCCACATCTGATTTCCAACATCAACCTTAGGGAGACTTCCTTTAGGGTCATAATTTGATTATACAAGAAAAGAGAAGCACTCAGCCTGGGAACGAACAATAGCATAATAGCTTGTTCTATGGCCAGTTACCACCCTGGGAGCAACCTGTTTTGCTCAACATGTGCCTTACATACAGCTAGATTACAAGTTTTCAGTGCTCTAGGGAAATTAACGACCGCCACAAAAACGTTAATTCACCTCCCTATAGCTCTGATATTAAAAGTTTGTAAAAAGCAGGCTTGTGCGGGTGATATGGTGGCGTTGAGCTCCATACCACACCGAAATACAAGCGCTGCTTTGACGTGCTCTTGCATGATTTCCCCATAGTCATCAATGCTTATGTTTTATTTTTATTTCACAGGTAAATTTGTATTTATTTTAACTAGGTAGACTAGTTAGTAAATAGTTATTAACTATTTACTAACTACTTAGTAAAAATAAATACAAACTTACCTGTAAAATAAAACATAACCTGCCTTACAAATCAAATAAAGTAAATTAATCAAATACACTTATCTAAATTACAAAAAAACCCTCACTAAACTACACAAAATAAAAAACGAAATTATCAAATAAAAAAAAATGAATTACTCCTAATCTAATAGCCCTATCAAAATACCCCCCCCCAATAATAAAACCCCTAGCCTACACTAAACTGCCAATAGCCCTTAAAATGGCCTTTTGCAGGGCATTGCCCCAAAGAAATCAGCTCCCCCCTCAACAGTAAAACCCACCACCCACCCAACCAAACCCCCCAAATAAAACTCTATCTAAATACACCTAAGCTAACCATTGCCCTGAAAAGGGCATTTGGATGGGCATTGCCCTTAAAAGGGCATTTAGCTATTTTACGGTGCCCAAACCCTAAGCTAAAAATAAAACCCACCCAATAAACCCTTAAAAAAAACCTACCACTAACCCCTGACAATCCACTTACAGTTTTCGAAGACCAGACATCCATCCTCATCCAGCTGACGAAGTCCTCATGTTTGTAATTTTTATTGCCAGGTAAAAAAGCTGATTTCTTTGGGGCAATGCCCCGCAAAAGGCCCTTTTAAGGGCTATTGGCAGTTTAGTGTAGGCTAGGGGTTTTATTATTTTTTTTGGGGGGGGGGTTATTTTGATAGGGCTATTAGATTAGGAGTAATTTTTTTTAATTTGATAATTTTGTTTTTTATTTTGTGTAATTTAGTGGTTTTTTTTGTAATTTAGATAATTGTATTTAATTGATTTAATTTAAATTTAATGTATTTGATTTGATTGTAATGTTAGGTTTTATTGTAAGGCAGGTTAGGTTTTATTTAACTAGGTAGTTAGTAAATAGTTAATAACTATTTACTAACTAGTCTACCTAGTTAAAATAAATACAAACTTACCTGTGAAATAAAAATAAAACCTAAGATAGCTACAATATAACTATTAGTTATATTGTAGCTAGCTTAGGTTTTTTTTACAGGTAAGTATGTATTTAGTTTTAAATGGGAATTATTTAGGTCAGTGCTTTCCAAACTGTGTGTCGGGACACACTAGTGTGTCGGCAGCAGTGTGTAGGTGTGTCCCTGCTTCAGCACAAATTTTTTTAAATTTAATTTTTGTAATTTTTTGGGGGGGTTTCTGACTTTCCTCCTGCCTCCTACGCATATCACATGGTTGACACGTGATTGATACCTAGGGGGTCACAGATCATCTTAACCTATTGGTACAGCTCAGTGGAAACTGAAACTATTCCAATTGGCGGATTTGGTGGCACATTGGCTCCTGACTGCACGTGTAGTCTCCTTAATTGGCTTGTGACTGCATGTGTAGTCAGTGAGTGGGACAGCAGTGTGTTCGCAGCGTGGGCAGTAGTCAATCAGACTCACCGAGCTCTGAGTGCGGCAGCATAAACGCTGAGCTGAAGTCAGAAGTCAGTGGGGGTTTTTTTGCAGCTAACTCCCAGTAGTACATTGCTACTCCTGCTCCTGCTCTTGATATATGGATAGGAAGTGGAAGCTTAAAAATGCTTGATGATGAAATGTGTCTTTATCTAATATTCCACCAAATATTCAGAAATTGTGTATCCCATCAACCTCATACATCCCATTAAAATAGTAAGTAGTTATTGGTGTAGTTATTATAAACTTTTTTTTAATTCTTGCACATACATACTGTTACTTGTAAATACATTTAGTTATTATATAATTTATGTATATGTCCGTATCTCTTAAAACAAGTTAGTTTAAGCTCCTTTTTGCTAGTACAACTGATTTACTGTGTCACAAAATGATGTAGGTTTAAAAAGTGTGTCACCAAGATGAAAAGTTTGGAAAGCTCTGATTTAGGTAATAGTTGTAAGGTTTATTTAGATTATTTTAATTATATTTAAGTTAGGGGGTGTTAGGATTAGGGTTAGATTTGTGTTTAGGATTACGTTAGGGTTAGGTTTAGGGGTTAATATATTTATGTAGTGATGTGGGAGGTTAGAGGTTTAAGGGTTAATAATTTATCATAGTATATTTCGTTGTGGGGGGCTTGCGGTTTAGTGGTTAATAGGTTTATTATAATGGCGGTGTGGGCGGACGGCAGATTAGGGGTTAATCATATTTAAGTAGTGTTTGCAATGCGGGAGGGCGGCAGTTCAGGGGTTAATAGGTTTATTATAGTGGCGACAATGTCGGCGAGTGGTGGATGAGGGTTTAATACATTTTAATAGTGGCGGCGATGTTCGGAGCGGCAAATTAGGGGTTAATAATTTTATTTTAGTATTTGCAATGCGGGAGGGCCTTGGTTTAGGGGTTTATAGGTAGTTTATGGGTGTTAGTGTAATTTTTAACACTTTAGTTATGAGTTTTATGGTACAGTTTTGTAACGTAAAACTCATAACTACTGAGTTTAGATGGCGGTACAGATCTTGTTGGTTATAGGGTGTACCGCTCACTTTTTGGCCTCCCAGGCAAACTTGTAATACCGGCGCTATGGAAGTCCCATTGAAAAAGGATTTTTTTAATAGTGCGGTACTGACGTTGCGTGACGGCCAAAAAGGTGTGCGGTACACCTATACCTACAAGACTTGTAATAGCAGCGTTAGGGAAAAAAGCAGCTTTATGAAGCATAACAATGCTTTTTAACTCATAACACAAAACTCAGAATCTAGCTGATAGAGAATAACGAAGGTTTGGTTTGTGCATACGAAATAACAGAAGGTCTGAGTGTTTAGAGCCACTATGTTTTTTTTTGAAGATTGAAACGTATATAAGGAAGTATAAGATAGTAGGTGTTTGAAAGGATGTGTTGTATGATAGTTAGAAAGTGATTTTTCAGGATAGAGAGCAGATGCATGTAATTGGTGGACTGACTGAGACTCAGATTGTGCAGGTACGGAAGAATGTGAATGAGACATTTTGGTTAATAGGCAGAATAATGTGGCATGGATGGCAGCACATGGGTGTTTGCCAACTAGGGAGTGTCAGAGAAGGAGACGAGTGGTAAATACAGAGTGTTATCCAAGGGATGGATGTGGTCAAGTGGAAAATGTAGTGCATGTGATGTGGAGATGTGAGTATGCTAAGAATGTATGGAAAGCACTTGCTAAGATGATTATGGGTTTGACATGGATAGAGTTGATTACATATGAAATTATTATGTTTGGTTTGTGTGGTGTTGAAAGAGTTAAATCAAGAGTGATGTGGTTATTGACATGTTGTACAAAAGAGTCTTTGTGGTATGTACAAAATGTTTACGTTTTTAAGAAAGAAGTGGTGGATGTGAGTGCTTGTGTACAAATGATCCGAGGAAGATTATTTTTGTATTTTTGTACTGACTAAAACCTTATGGGAGAAACTGACTCTGAAGGCATTTGGAAAACCAAAAAATGGAAACATTTATGTACATAGATTTGTATATAGATTTTGAACTGATTATTTTATTGCTGCTGGTTGCTGTATATGCATTTATATTTTCTTCCTTCTATTGAACTTTTTTAGGGTCAGCTGGATGGACTTCAGAGTGAGAGAGAGAGATTGTATAAGAGACAGAGTTAAGAAAGCTTTAGGGATTAGCGGGTTAAGTGAAGGTTATTGTTAGGTAAATTTTTGAGGGACAGTATATAAGGACAGTTTTTAGGGTCAGTTTAGTTTGAGGGATACTACTGTTTGTTTGTTTTTTGGTTTTCTCTCTTGGGAAAGTAATCTTGTTTTACTTTTTGAATTCATCTTATCACTAAAGAAAAGTTATTATAGTTGCATTCATTTTTTTTGTGTGTGTTTAATGGAAATTTTATTTCTTTTATTGTAAATATAATATTTTTTAAATAAAATAATAATGAAACGTATTGGGGGGGGGGTTGCAGTTTCTCTCATTCAGAAAGGGATTGCCTGGTATTTTGCGACTGGACTGCACTGTTTAGTCAGGGTCAGACTGATATACTACAGTAAAGTTATTCACTGTGAAAGGCACATGTTGAGCAAAAAGAGGCTGCTTCTTGGGTGGTAACTGGCCATAGAACAAGCTATTATGCTATTGTTCATTCCCAGGTTGAGTGCTTCTCTTTTCTTGTATATGCAAATTATGACCCTGAAGTAAGTCTCACTAAGGTTGATGCGGGAAACCAGATGTGGACCCGTTGCTCTGTGTGTGTAACCACCAGTCACCAGCTAGCTCCAATAGTTAATTGCTGCCCCTAAGTCTAACTAGGTATCCTTTTCAACAAAGGATACCAAGAAAATTAAGAATATTTAATAACACAAGTAAATTGAAAAGTCTTTCCAATGTCAGTTCAATATTCTAGTTTGGATTTTACAATTGTTTCTATTGTTACAATACCTCAAATCATCCATTTTACATCCTGTAATATATTACTTTTATTTTTACAGATAGCTCCTTTACCTTGATTTTGTCATTTGAAATAACTGATTTTGTCGTTTGAATCCCCACCTATGCTGAAAATGCCATTTCTTAAAGGGACATGAAACCCAACATTTTCTTATATTATATAATAATGTGCTAAAATTCTCTCCTTAGTTGAAAGGATAACTAGGAAGGCTCAGGAGCAGCAATGCATTACTGGGAGCTAGCTGATAATTTGTGGGTACACATAAATGCCTCTAGTCATTGGTTCACTGGATTTGGCCAGCTAACTCCCAGTATTGTATTGTTGATCCTTCAACAAAGGATATAAAAAAAGAAGGGAGCATATCTGATAACTGAAATAAATTGGAAAGTAGTTTAAAATCACATGATCTTATCAGCCCCCCAAACCTACCTTACATGAACTTAATTAACTTTTCTTTTAAACTGAAATCTCTAGCATCCAACATTTTATCCCCAATACTTTTCTTTTAAACTGAAACCTCTAGCATCCAACATTTTATCCCACTCTTGCCCAAACCTTGAGGCCTTATAATATAATTCTGTAATAAAACCAACACTTAAAAATGCTGCACACTCCACAGAGCATTATGAAGTTGACAGCACCAGTGGTACACCAAATAAACCCACTATCTTCAGAGATGTTAATGTACTAGTGAATCCAATAATCAAAGAATGTCCAGCACGGAGGGTACTGCATGCACGCCACAGGAGCACCACAAAACTCCTTAGAAAATACAAAATGTGGCAGCAAAACAAGAATGTTATTGTTAATACACGGGGGGAACAGCAGAGCAACGTTTCAGGAGTTATCCCTTTGTCAAGTGTACTAGTGAATGCCAAGGGACAAAATCGCACACCCGCACTGATTTTGGGCATTATAAATTCAACCTCAGATCATACATTTCTGCCCTCAACCTAGCCAAACAACGCTATTACTCCCCCTCAATTGACCCAGCCCCAAAAGGCTGTTTTCAACCTTCAACTACTTCTCACATTCACCTGCACCTCCGCCCACAAACAAAGTCACTGCTCAGATTACTGCTGATCACTGCAAAAATAAAATTGACACAATTAAAAGACATCTCCCCCTCACACACCTCAAAGCCAGCCTTCTATCCACCCCTTTTATTAATGAAACTGACTTTTTTCCCCCTTCTGTAACAGAGGAAGAAGTCTTCACACTCCTTTCTCCTTCTCATCTCATAACATGTCCACTCGACCCAATTCCTTCAAGATTTCTTCCCTCTTTTTTTTTTATTTTATTAATTTATTTATTAAGATTTTTATTGAGACAATCACATGTAAATACAACAAAACCAAAGCAAAAGCAGGTACAGTTCGTTGAAACAAGATTATACAACATACTGGCTACAGTATAATATTAAAGGTAAACATTACTTGGGGATAGGTAAACTGCCGTAGTATAATTTGTATGTATTTATGGCAATTTTAGTATATCCAGATGTTGTAATAAGGAAGGGTAACCTGGGTATAAGTACTTTGTCTACTTTTTATAGTTTGAGGAAGTAATAGTGGGGTAAAATTATTAAACCTTATAGAATGACAAATAAGATGATGTGTAAAATAATACATCTATTGATACCTACAACTCAAGTTAGATTAAGGGAGATTCGATAAATATCGAAGAAGAAATAGTGTCACTTAAAATCCGTGTAATACAATTAGTAAGGGGGTGAACCCTCGAGAGACATAGTGAGAGTCTTTATCTGAGGAAGCTGTAAATAGGCTTCACTCGGGAAAGGTATGAGTGCATATGCTTATGTTTATCTGAGTGGTAAGGTGTACTACTAAGTATATAATACAAGGGGGAGAGGGGAGGATTGATTTAGGTGGGATAGAAGGGGAAGGGGGTGGGCTGACTTAAGAGGGACATCTGTAGCTGACTAAGCTAGTCTGGGAAGAGGGTGAGCCATTGATGCCAAATTCTGATGTGTAAGTCTGTCTTGTCTAGTATGCGAAAAGAGTACTGTTCCATCAGTCTAATATGTCTAATAGTAGAGGTTATTTGTGTGAGGGGTGGTGGACTTTTGTTCCTCCATGACCTGGCTATGGACAGTTTAGTAGCCATAAAGATGTAGATCATAAGGGCCTCAGTGGGGCTGTCTATGGTGGGAACTGGCATGTGGAAAAGGGTAACTTCAGGAAGGTAGGGAGGGTAAATAGCTAGACGGGTAAGTATGTTGTATATTTTTTTCCATACAGGCTGTATTTTTGGACTTGTCCACCAAATGTGCAGGTGAGTGCCTGGTTGTCCGCATGACCGCCAGCATAAAGGAGATTGTGAGTTGTATGTTCTGTGTAATTGCACTGGTACTAGATGCCATCTGACGGAGATTTTGTAGTGCAGCTCCCATAGGGTGGAACAGTGAAGTAGTTTTCTGGTGGTCTGTAACCTCTGTTGCCAAATATCGATTTCTACATGAAATCCTATTTCTTTCTCCCAGGCTGTGTGTTGTGGGATTTTGAGGGTGGGTTTGGTATTTTCCAGAAGGGTGTAGTGTAAAGATAAAGGATGTTTTATGTTGTGTGCGTTAGACCACATCTGTTCCCATCTAGTAGGTTCTTCCCTCTTTTAATGTTTCTTTTACTCCGCCCTAACATCCCTTTAATAAGTCTCTCACCACTGGCATATTGCCTGATACATTCAATCATATGTTAATCCCACCAATCCTATGAAAGTCCCTGCATGATCCCACCAGCCCTTCTAGCTATTTGCCAGTCTCCTTACTTTAATTTACCTCCAAATTATTGGAACGATTAATCTATAATTACCTTAATAAATGTTGCTCCACTAACGTTTTACTTACAGTTTTCTTTAACAGCATATGCTCTGATCCTTTGCCTCTCTCAGTAAGAGTATCACAAGGCTCTGTCTTGATCCCTTGTTTTTTTCTAGTTATACATCCTTTCATGGAAAACGTATATCCTCCTTTGAGTTCCAGTACTACTTATATGCTGATGATACCCATATTTATCTTTCTTCTACTGATATCTCTTCCACTTTACTCAGTCATTTTACCAACTTTCTCTGCAATTTCCTATTGAATGTCTTCAAACTACCTCCAACTCAATCCATCTAAAACTGACCTGCCTCTCTTTTCCCCCTCTCTTAGACATCCCAAGTCTGACATTTTTCTTACAGTTGTAGACTCAACACCGTATCTCAGGTGTCACATTTGATTCTGGAATTACATTCAATCAACATATACAAGTTTCCAGAATTTTCCCTTCCTTACACAAGAAACTTCAACATTTTTTGTTAATTTCTTCATTTTGTCATGTTTTAACTACTGCAACTTAGACCTAAATGACATTCCCAAACATCACCTTCCCCCTCCAATCTTTAATAAATTATTGAGACTCATCCACCTAAGTTCATATCCTCTCTATTTCTATTATTTCTACTTCCCTCTCTCACCTCCAAGAGTTCTCACGCACTACTCCTATTCTCTGAAAGTCTCTACCCCACTCCATCAAACTATCTCCAGCCATGAACGTTCAGGCTCTTTTTGAAAAGCCACCTATGTAGAGAGGCTTAACCTCTCTCCTCTAACTTTTTCATCCTAACAAAAATAAAACTTGAACTGCCTTGGCTCGCTGCTGCAGCTACAATCTATGTGACAAAATACCTCAAACCTCATGTCTCTGTACCCAAAGCCTGTAGACTGTAAGTTCTTTTGATCAAGGCCCTCCTCTTCCTGTGCTAGTTTCTTTTAGACATGATCCCACCAGGCCTTCTAACTATTTGCTAGTCTCCTTACTTTAATTTACCTCCAAATTATTGGAACGATGAATCTATAATTACCTTAATAAATGTTGCTCCACTAACGTTTTACTTACAGTTTTCTTTAACAGCATATGCTCTGATCCTTTGCCTCTCTCAGTAGGAGTATCACAAGGCTCTGTCTTGATCCCTTGTTTTTTTCTAGTTATACATCCTTTCATGGAAAACGTATATCCTCCTTTGAGTTCCAGTACTACTTATATGCTGATGATACCCAAATCTATCTTTCTTCTACTGATATCTCTTCCACTTTACTCAGTCATTTTACCAACTTTCTCTGCAATTGCCTATTGAATGTCTTCAAACTAAATCCAACTCAATCCATCTAAAACTGACCTGCCTTTCTTTTCCCCCTCTCCTAGACATCCCAAGTCTGACATTTTTCTTACATTTGTAGACTCAACACCCTATCTCAGGTGTCACATTTGATTCTGGAATTACATTCACTCAACATATACAAGTTTCCAGAATTTTCCCTTCCTTACACAAGAAACTTCAACATTTTTTGTTAATTTCTTCATTTTGTCATGTTTTAACTACTGCAACTTAAACCTAAATGACATTCCCAAGCACCACCCCCCCCTCCAATCTATAATAAATTATTGAGACTCATCCACCTAAGTTCATATCCTCTCTATTTCTATTATTTCTACTTCCCTCTCTCACCTCCAAGAGTTCTAACGCACTACTCCTATTCTCTGAAAGTCTCTACCCCACTCCATCAAACTATCTCTAGCCATGAACGTTCAGGCTCTTTTTGAAAAGCCACCTATGTAGAGAGGCTTAACCTCTCTCCTCTAACTTTTTCATCCTAACAAAAATAAAACTTGAACTGCCTTGGCTCGCTGCTGCAGCTACAATCCATGTGACAAAATACCTAAAACCTCATGTCTCTGTACCCAAAGCCTGTAGACTGTAAGTTCTTTCGATCAAGGCCCTCCTCTTCCTGTGCTAGTTTCTTTTAGACATGATCCCACCAGGCCTTCTAACTATTTGCCAGTCTCCTTACTTTAATTTGCCTCCAAATTATTGGAACGATTAATCTATAATTACCTTAATAAATGTTGCTCCACTAACGTTTTACTTACAGTTTTCTTTAACAGCATATGCTCTGATCCTTTGCCTCTCTCAGTAGGAGTATCACAAGGCTCTGTCTTGATCCCTTGTTTTTTTCTAGTTATACATCCTTTCATGGAAAACGTATATCCTCCTTTGAGTTCCAGTACTACTTATATGCTGATGATACCCATATTTATCTTTCTTCTACTGATATCTCTTCCACTTTACTCAGTCATTTTACCAACTTTCTCTGCAATTTCCTATTGAATGTCTTCAAACTACCTCCAACTCAATCCATCTAAAACTGACCTGCCTCTCTTTTCCCCCTCTCCTAGACATCCCAAGTCTGACATTTTTCTTACAGTTGTAGACTCAACACCCAATCTCAGGTGTCACATTTGACTCTGGACTTACATTCACTCAACATATACAAGTTTCCAGAATTTTCCCTTCCTTACACAAGAAACTTCAACATTTTTTATTAATTCCTTCATTTTGTCATGTTTTAACTACTGCAACTTACACCTAAATGACATTCCCAAACACCACCTCCCCCCTCAAATCTATAATAAATTATTGAGACTCATCCACCTAAGTTCATATCCTCTATATTTCTATTATTTCTACTTCCCTCTCTCACCTCCAAGAGTTCTCACGCACTACTCCTATTCTCTGAAAGTCTTTACCCCACTCCATCAAACTATCTCCAGCCATGAACGTTCAGGCTCTTTTTGAAAAGCCACCTATGTAGAGAGGCTTACCCTCTCTCCTCTAACTTTTTCATCCTAACAAAAATAAAACTTGAACTGCCTTGGCTCGCTGCTGCAGCTACAATCCATGTGACAAAATACCCCAAACCTCATGTCTCTGTACCCAAAGCCTGTAGATTGTAAGTTCTTTCGATCAAGGCCCTCCACTTCCTGTGCTAGTTTCTTTTAGACAGTTATGTATTTGTATCTTACAACAAATATACCTTTGTACCCGGTTCTACAGAAGTTTGTGGCACTATACAAAGAAATGATAATGCAAATTATAATAATACTGAATATAAAAAGCTATGTAAACAAGAAGGTTCAGAAAAACCATGATCCAAGTGTTGGGTTGGACAGATGGGTACTTAATTGCTAATTTACCATTGTTTTATTTATGTATTGGTTTCCCTGTATATAGGGAGATCATAAAAAAAGAATTTTGTGTAATCATATAATAATAAGCTAATGAGGTCTGACCTAACTGCAAGCTCAGACCACTCCATTGGGTTGTGATTTCAGATACCAGAAACATCTATTTCCTTACAAAATTATACCTAAAGGAGCAATTTCTCATATATTTTATCTCTGAACCTGGTATAACAAGTTAACCAATTTTTTTGTTACCCTATAGAAACTCCTTAAGTCTCCAGAGCTTTTGCATATTTCAACATGGGTGTGAAGCAGAGACACCTACCTTACAATGTAATGCTCAAAAAAAGTCCCAAAACATTTTGCGTGATTTCTCTTCATGTCAGCGTATTTTTGATCATACAGCCCTGAGAAACAAATAGAATATATTTAGAATTTGGATCTACAACTAATCTTTTTTAACTTAAGCACATAAAATCAATTTAATCATACTATTTGTGAGTTATTTTTTAGGTATGTAAAAGGTATGTAAAAGGTAAGTAAAAGGAAATGAACACCCAAGTCAGCCAATGTATCTCAGGCTGAAAAAGTTTTAGTTTTCATGTTGTTCATAACTACTGAATGGATTAACTTAAGAATGTAAATGTCTACTGCAGATGGCAGTTTGAAGTAAAAATATTTAGCCAAATTACCTGCAACGTGGAAAAATATTTTTTTAAAAGCAGCATTTTTAATGAAAACTTCGTTTGACCACTAATGGTAAGATTTAATTTTTAAAATGCATGCAATTCTTGAATGGTTGAAACATGTGGAGGTCCATTTATCAAGCTCCGTATGGAGCTTGTGGGCCCGTGTTTCTGGCGAGTCTTCAGACTCGCCAGAAACAGCAGTTATGAAGTAGCAGACAGGAATCACCACAATTCAACCCGATCGAGTACGATCGGGTTGATTGACACACCCCATTTATGGAGCTTGAGGGCCCGTGTTTCTGGCGAGCCGATTAGTTGATTGACACCCCCTGCTGGCGGCCGATTGGCCACAAATCTCTTGTGAGCTGCTGGTGCAATGCTAAATACGGAGAGCGTATTGCTCTCCGCATACAGCGAGGTCTTGCGGACCTGATCGGCACTGTCCAATCAGGTCTGCAAGACCTTTGATAAATAGGCCTCATGGTGTTTACCTTACTTGAACAGTATATATATATTCTGTGATTATTTACAGGTGAAAAACAATTCCATTTTACCACACACATTTTTGACATTGCTTCAACAACAACAAAAATTCTATACATTACATTTCTTGAAATTAAAGTGATCTATACACAGACATGTATCTATCTATCTATCTATCTATCTATCTATCTATCTATCTATCTATCTATCTATCTATCTATCATCTATCTATCTATCTATCTATCTATCTATCTATCTATCTATCTATCTATCTATCTATCTATCATCTATCTATCTATCATCTATCTATCTATCTATCTATCATCTATCTATCTATCAATCATCTGTCTGTCTGTCTGTCTGTCTATATATAGGTTGTTTTTGTCGTAAAATTGCAATAACATTTAAATTCCACCCATTTATAAAAAAAATATTTTTTTTTAAAAAAGTCTGTACATTCGTCTTTTAACGCTGAAAATATGGTATTTTCAGCGTTAAAACAGCAAAGCAGCCATTACAAGTCTTGACGGTATAGGTGTACCGCAAGCCTTTTAGCCTGTAACGCAACGTCAGTACCGCACTCTTAAAAATTAAAATTTTTAATGGGATTCCCATAGCACTAGTTTTACGAGTTTTGCGGTGAAGCTAAAAAAAACGGTGTTACAGCCTAAAATGACAAGATCCGTAATGCCATCTAAAAGCAGTAGTTATGAGTTTTACGCTACAAACCTGTAAAATAAAACTCATAAATAAACTGCTACTAAACTCCCATAAACTACCTATTAACCCCTAAACTGAGGCCCTCCCGCATCGCAAACACTATATTAAATTTATTAACCCCTAATCTGCCGCTCCTGACATCACCGCCACTAAAATTAATTATTAACACCTATTCCGCCGCTCCCCGACATCCTCACCACTATAATAAAGTTATTAACCCCTAAACCAACACCCTCCCGCATCGCAAACACTATTTAAATATTATTAACACCTAATCTGACGTCCGCCCCCACTATACTTAAGTTATTAAGACCTACACCGCCACCACTATAATAAACCTATTAACCCCTAAACCATAAGCCCCCCACAACAAAATATATTAAAATAAACTATTAACCCTTAAACCGAAAGTGCCCCACATCGCAATACACTAAATTAAACAAGTAACCCCTAAACCGAACGCCCCCTAACTTTAGATTAAAATTACAATTTCCGTAACTTATATTAAATTAAAACTTACCTGTCAAATTAAAAAAACTAAGTTTAAACTAACAATTAAACTAATATAATTATTAAACTAAAATTAAACTAACTACCAATTAAATTAAACTAAACTACACATTTAAAAAATCCTAACACTACTCTAAAAATTACAAAGTATCTAATTACAGAAAATAAAAAGACTAAATTACAAAAATTAACAAACACTAAATTACGATCAATAACAATTTAATGGCTAGATTACGAGTTTTGCATTAGAGGCTATGCGGTGCTAACGAGCAGTTTATGCTCACCGTTCACTTACAGACAGCGCTGGTATTACGGGTTTTTACAAACCCGGCATTAACATCAAAAATTTTGCTCCATATCTCACCTCAATACCAGCGCTGCTTGCGTTAGCAGTGAGCTGGCTAAACGTGCTCATGCACGATTTCCCCATAGGAATCAATGGGGGAGGGCCGGCTGAAAAAACAACCTAACAACTGCAAAAAAGCAGTGTTTAGCTCCTAATGCAGCCCCATTGATTCCTATGGGGAAAATACATTTATGTCTAGACCTAACACCCTAGCATGAACTCCGAGTCTAAACACCCCTAATCTTAAACTTATTAACCCCTAATCTGACGCCCCCGACATCGCTGACACCTGCATTATATTATTAACCCCTAATCTGCTGCTCCGGACACCGCCGCCACCTACATTATAGTTATTAACCCCTAATCTGCCACCCCCAACGTCGCCGCTACTATATTAAAGCTATTAACCCCTAAACCTAAGTCTAACCCTAACACCCCCTAACTTAAATAAAATTTAAATAAATCTAAATAAATATTCCTATCATTTAATAAATTATTCCTATTTAAAACTAAATACTTACCTATAAAATAAACCCTAAGCTAGCTACAATATAACTAATAGTTACATTGTAGTTAGCTTAGAGTTTATTTTTATTTTACAGGCAAGTTTGTATTTATTTTAACTAGGTAGAATAGTTACTAAATAGGTATTAACTATTTAATAACTACCTAGTTAAAAGAAATACAAAAGTACCTGTAAAATAAAACCTAACCTAAGTTACACTAACATCTACTACTAACACTACTCTATAATTAAATGAATTAACTAAATTAAATACAATTAAATAAAATTATCTAAAGTACAACCCCCCACTAAATTACAGAAAATAATAAACAAATTACAAGAATTTTAAACTAATTACAACTAATCTAATCCCCTTAAAAAAAATAAAAAAGTCCCCCCAAAATAAAAAAGCCCTACCCTACACTAAATTACAAATAGCCCTTAAAAGGGCCTTTTGTGGGGCATTGCCCCAAAGTAATCAGCTCTTTTACCTGTAAAAAAAAAGTACAAATCACCAACCCAACATTAAAACCCACCACCCACACAACTAACCCTTCTCAAAAACCCACCCAATCCCCCCTTAAAAAAACCTAACACTAACCCCTTGAAGATCACCTTACTGGGAGACGTCTTCACCCAACCGGGCCAAAGTCCTCAACGAAGCCGGGAGAAGTCTTCATCCAAGCCGGGCGAAGTGGTCCTCCAGATGGGCAGAAGTCTTTATCCAGATGGCATCTTCTATCTTCATCCATCCGACGCGGAGCATCCTCTTCATCCGACAGCTCGAATGAAGGTTCCTTTAAATGACGTCATCCAAGATGGAGTCCCTTCAATTCCAATTGGCTGATAGAATTCTATAAGCCAATCGGAATTAAGGTAGAAAAAATCCTATTGGCTGACGTTATTTTATTTAGATTTATTTAAATGATATTTAAGTTAGGGGGGGTTAGGGTTAGTGTTAGACTTAGATTAAGAGGTTAATAACTGTAATATAGTGGTGGCGACGTTGGGGGCGGCAGATTAGGTTTTAATAAATGTAGGTAGGTGTCAGCGATGTTAGGGACGGCAGATTAGGGGTTAATAATATTTATAATCAAAGTTTTTTTATTGAGGTATTTGGCATGACATTAATACATAGAAACATGCATATAAGTTGCACCAAAATAAACATGACTGAGAACAAAAATAGATCACTGCAACGTTCTTATGTCAAACATAACAAACTACAATATTAAACTGCCTCAGCTATATAGTATACAAAGATTGCATTGATACCTTACATTTTTATATTTTTTGTAACGTGTTATTGAAGTACCAACTCAGCTATATTTATTGCCTAATAGCATGATATTTTGAACCTGTATGCATATAAAACTGATCTTGAGTGGAAGAGATATTTTTCCCTGAGGGGTACTATATAAAGAGAAATGGTTCATAAGTAGAGTTCAAAAGAAGTCCTGTCACATATAACCGGAAGCATCTAAAGAGTATCGCAGAGGTACTTCCAAACATAAGAACCTTGTTTTAAACATCATAAATACTCAATATATCCCCTTATTTATAAACAAAGAAGCTGTAAGAACTGTGTGAGATGGAATTTATAAAAGAAAAGGCAAATTAAAGGCTTCTTCTGCTAGAATTTAATATGTCTCAGTTATACCTTTTCATAGCTTAGTAAATAATTGTACCTCTATCTGTGGAGATAAATATACGCTCTGTATGCTGGTAAAAAACAAACAAAAAAAAAACTTTATGTATGGCTACTTATTTGAGGAGCGACATTATATTCGTGATCATAGGGGGTCTGTTATAAATGCTTAAGAAAAGCACTCAGTCCATTTAGGATCCTCAACATAAATACACATAATATCATCCCTAATATGCAAACTATGAATCAGATACATAAGAAAGTGTATAGCATAAGTGGTAAAATATACGGCCAATGTATGTATATAATTGGAAAATTTCCTGGTAATATATATAGGACCTCTATTGAGCTTTGAACATTTATTGGGTACATGCTATAAATCTCTCGAAACATAAAGCTAGAACATCCACTACCTAAGCTTAGTAACTGTAATACAGCTCAATGATCTCCTCTTGATACAAAAAATTCACCCTCCACCTGCTTAATTTGCTCTAAATACATCATTAATAACAACCACAGTCATACTTCTGATAACACTCATTTCGTGTAGACTACATATGCTAAGCATGGGTTCATGCACAAGAGAATAAAACAACAACATAGTCATGGGCGTAATTTATGAGGATCTATATGCCTAATTACACACTTCTATCTGTAATGTCCAAAGATCTACAGCAGTCTAGGGTTCTTATGCGAATACATGTGAGCATGATATTCCCTGCACATCGTCCAGCACTACCCCACACCAACTCTTATGCAGCACTTGAAGGGTAAGTAAAGTCCAGCACATAGTGACACCCAGACATCAGCTGCTAACGCGGTGGACCAGCACCGCAACTGTTTACTCCAAAACATCCCCAAGCTGCCGCTCCACTGCACAATGCTGATTAGAATCTTCATCTCTTCTGGGAGCCTGGGGAAGACTGAAAGTCTCAGATCCTGAATATTAGTGTAGCTCACGCTACCCCCGCGGGGACCGGCCGCATCCCCTCCCAGGGGAGCTGAATGTGATAATGTACATACCGTGTGCTGTCCTTCTGGCATGAGACCTTCCGGCACTAGATATTGAACTGTTAAGTTAGGGCAATGCGACACCCCTTGTGATGTCGGTCCCAAAAGCGTGTCTGAAGATTCAGCAGCCCATGCGATGTCCGTGTGCGCCTGACTGTCCTTCTGCACGTTAGGGAGGTTCTTCATCTGACCTGACGCTCGGCAAATGACTTTCAGAGCTGTAAACCTGTGGTCTATAAGATGCTCCAAGGCCTCAAGCTGGGTTTGCAAAAGAGTATGAAAGTCCTCCATAATGTCAATCTTATGTAGTAATCCGGTGTGTATAGGAATAGCAGATGAACACTGCTCTATTCGAGTAAGATAGGTACTCGAGGGGGGTGATGTACGTATGTGATGAAACTGCGGCCTATTTTCCAGGTCCGGTCAAATTGAACCTAGCTAAAAAAGCTTATAAAATAAAGTACCCTTCCACTCCTTTTCTTCTCACAAAATAGCTTACGAAGTTTCAATGCTAGATGCCAAGTTTGAGAAGGAATATTCAACAAATATTTAAATTCACTACAGGAGCTTCATGAAGGTGCTGCTGATCATGGCCGCTGTCAGGACACCAGGGGTTAATAATATTTAACTAGTGTTTGCAAGGCGGGAGTGTGGTGGTTTAGGGATTAATATATTTATTATAGTGGCGGCGATGTCTGGTCCGGCAGATTAGGGGTTAAAATTTTTATTTTAATGTTTGCAATGTGGGGGGGCCTCGGTTTAGGGGTTAATAGGTAGTTTATGGGTGTTAGTGTACTTTTTAGCACTTTAGTTAAGAGTTTTATGTTGCGGTGTTGTAGTGTAAAACTCTTAGCTACTGACTTTTAAATGCGGTACCAGTCTTGACAGGAGAGGGTCTACTGCTCACTTTTGGTCAGACTCATAATATCGGCGCTATGCAAGTCCCATTGAAAATATAGGACACGCAATTGACGTAAGTGGATTTGCGGTATTTCCGAGTCTGGCCAAAAAAGTGAGCAGTACACCTGTACCTGCAAGACTAGTAATACCAGTGGGCATTAAAAAACAGCACTGGGACCGGCCAACGCTGGTTTTTAAGCCTAACGCAAGACTCGTAATCTAGCCGTAAATTATCCAAAATAAAAAAGAATTACACCTAATCTAATAGCAGCACCACCAAGAAATCTTCAACAGATTTATTCGTGCAAACTGCACAATATCCAAGCCAGACCAAAAAATAGCAACATTTCGGACTTAGTCCTTAATCATGCATAGTTACACATAAAGTTAATACAGCTTAAATACACCTATAAACCACACCCACCATACATCATACCTGTAGCACACCTGATAAGATTACAATAACAAAATATCAATGTCAGTCTAACACCATACAGCTAATAATTAATCAATAAGATTAAACATAATTTTCCTAGAACACAATACAATTATATGATACAGAATCCCATCACTCACCACAGTTAATATGGCGTAACCCCTTAATGGCATAGAGACCAATCAAGCTCCCTATTCATCCCCTTAGGGTACATGGTATCTAATTTACTAATCCAAAAGACTTCTCTTATTTTTAACCTCTTGGTTCTATCCCCACCTTATCTAAGGTGTCCTACCTGTTCCAATATTTGAAACCTCAACTGAGTTAAATTGTGCCCTGCAGATAAAAAATGATTGGCAACTGGGGCGTCTATTTTTTTTGTTCTTATACTGCTTTTATGCAAAGTTATCCTCAGTCCTTTCACGGACTGTGCGGGTGGTCTCCCCAACGTACCCCAATTCACATGGGCATTTGATGTAATATACCACAAAGTCAGTGTTGCAAGTATAGTGTCCCCTGATGTCAATTTTTTTACCCATGCTAGGATGACTAAATGTAGGGCCCTTAATTATATTATTACAGTTGGAACAACCAAGGCATGGAAAACAGCCAGAGTTCTTTTTGCCAATATAGCCTTGCACTAAGGCCTTCGAAGGGCCAATATCGTCATGAACCAATAAATCTTTCAGATTTCTGCCTCTTTTAAAAGCAGGCATAGGTGGCTCTCTAAACTCCAGTACATCAGGGTTGTAGGTCTGTAATATATGCCAATGATTGGAAATTATTTTATGTATCCTATTGCTCAATTTCGAATACTGGCTGACAAAGATTAATCTATTAGACTTCTTTTTCTCTTTACCCCCTTTATGTTCCAATAAATGTTGCCTGGGAATTTGTCTCACATCTTCAATTTCTTTTTGTATTAAGATTGATGGATAACCCCTAACCCTGAAGCGGTCACCCATTTCTGCTAATCTTTGCTCTACAGAGTCTGCCTCAGAGACAATCCTTTTTACCCTTAAGAGTTGGCTCCTAGGGAGAGACCTAATCAAAGAAGGGGAATGCATACTGTTATAGTGCAAGAGCATGTTGCAATCTGTTTCTTTCTTGTGTAGATCCAATACAAGACCCTGAGTATTTTTAAGTACCCTAGTATCAAGGAAAACAACACTCTCCTCACAACATACCAATGTCACTTTAATATGACAGGTAGCGGAGTTTAGATCATACACCAAAGATGTCATCGATGTATCACCACCAGGTGGTGCCATACTGTAAGAATAATGTATGACCATAAACAAAATGTTCTTCATATATATTCATATATATGTTGGCGTATGTAGGGGCGACATTGGAACCCATGGCTGTGCCTTGCAACTGCAAGTAATAATGATCTTCAAATAAAAAATAATTACAGAGCAAGACAATACTTAACAATTGTAAAATAAACTCCCTATGTAGGGTATTGTATCTGTCATCTTGACTCATTATTTTACTTACAGCACCAATGCCAGCTTCATGTGTAATGAATTCACATCTAAGCTAAAAATAATCTCTTTAGTATTTTCAAATGGTAGATTTTGTAATTTCAATAAAAAAATCCCCAGTGTCCTTGATGTAAGAGCTATAATTTGCATATGGTCTCAATAGCCTATCTAAGTATATAGATACTTTAGATAATAAAGACCCCATTCCTGCCACAATAGGGTGTCCAGGCGGGGTAGTAACACTTTTATGGACCTTAGGGAGGGTGTAAAGGACAGGGGTGATGTCCTCTGTATTTATTAGAAACTGTGTAGTATCATTATCAATGATGCCAAGTTTGGCTGCTGTCTGTACACAAAACAGGATTTCTTTATTTTGAAAAAAGGATTATATGCTAATTTCTGATAAACCTCACTAAACTCACAGTGGCTCTGACCTTATCTGCCCCCTTAATAATTAGTTGTTTATTCCTTCTAAGGTTAGCAAGGGCCCTTCTTTCATTAATGGTTAAAGTACCCCTTTTACCATTACTGTAATTCTGTACACGATTATATTTACACAATTCCATCACATCCATCTCCACCAATTTAATAAAGGTTTGTACCCCTGCATTTACCTGTGTTGGTGTAAATGTACTATTTTTTGATAATCCCAATGCTTTCAAATTTATCCCCTGTTCTTGCATGTATGCAGTTGAGGTATGACACTTAACATCACAATCAGATATGCTAACAAAAAAACTAAAGTTTCACAGACCTAAAGAAATGATACAGATCTTTATGCATTTCAAATATATCACAGTCCTGCTGCAGGCAAAAGGATAGCCCCTTCTCTAGCATGGACAGTTGTACCTGACTAAGATTCATCAGAGTTTGCTGCCGCTGTGGTTCATTACCAGCTTCTCTTCCATCTGCGGTTGTTTCTTCCAGGGGTCCATTCATTTTCCTCCAACGGTGCCATCTACCGCCCCTGTGACTGCCTGGACTTCCATGTCGGATTCCCCCGACGCTGAACCAGATAAAGATCCTTGTGTGCTTGAGCGTCCGCTCATTCTACACGCACCGTTCCGGACACATAATCCTCCTCATCACGAGCAAATTTCTTCTTTCATTCCTGGATAACCCCTCTCAATTCACCCAATTGTGTTTCCAGGGCAGAGGTAAGTTTATCCAGATCTTCTACTGACAGCTTGTCAGAGAGCTCCTTTTTCATAGCCTCAATCTGATGACTCTGATTTTCAATATCCCTCTGGAGATATTCAACCGTTAAGACCATAAGGTCAAACTAACACTTATTCAGCACCCTCTCAAATTTCTGGCAATATTCTGCATTCTCTTTCATAAGAGTGGGGCGAGTATTCATACGGAGTCCCCTTGGGATACGTTTAACTCTATGATATTCAGCAAGAGTTACAGCGTGAAGTTCAAATGCAACATGTTTCTTTTGCAAGTATTCCAACCTTTTACTTATTGATTGCGTAGGTGTGGATTTTAAAAACTCTCTGGAACCACGGAACAATGTAGTGATCTGTGCAGCCTCCATATCAGTGTACCCAAAAGTCTTTGGCTCTTTATCTTCTGTATTCTGTTCCATAGTCACCCAGTGCAAGGAAAGGTGCAAAGCAATATAGGAAGTCCAAAGAAGATTTCCAGCACCTGGGATCAGGGAGGTGTGCAAGCTTCAAGAGTACTGCACAATACCCAAATAAGCACAGTTAATATGGCGTAACGGATAACTCAGCATAAAAGCAGTATAAGAACAAAAAAATTAGACACCCCAGTTGCCAATCATTTTTTATCTGCAAGGCACAATTTAACTCAGTTTAGGTTTCAAATATTGGAACAGGTAGGACACCTTAGACGAGGTAGGGATAGAACCAAGAGGTTAAAAATAAGAGAAGTCTTTTGAATTAGTAAATTAGATACCATGTACCCTAAGGGGATGAATAGGGAGCTTGATTGGTCTCTATGCCTTTAAGGGGTTACGCCATATTAACTGTGGTGAGTGATGGGATTCTGTATCATATAATTGTATTGTGCTCTAGGAAAATTATGTTTAATCTTATTGATTAATTAATATTAGCTCTATGGTGTTAGACTGACATTGATATTTTGTTATTGTAATTTTGCTATTGACCACTAGATGGCATCTTATCAGGTGTGCTACAGGTATTATGTATGGTGGTTGTGGTTTATAGGTGTATTTAAGCTGTATTAACTTTATGTGTAACTATGCATGATTAAGGACTAAGTCCGAAACATTGCTATTTTTTTTGGTCTGGCTTGGATATTGTGCAGTTTGCACGAATAAATCTGTTGAAGATATCTTGGTGGTGCTGCTTCTTCTTTTTGTGATTTATGCTTATTTGGGTATTGTGCAGTACCCTTGAAGCTTGCAAACCTCCCTGTTCCCAGGTGCTGGAAATCTTATTTGGACTACCTAATCTAATAGCCCTATCAAAATAAAAAGCCCATCCAAAATAAAAAATAAAAAATCTAGCCTACAATATACTACCAATAGCCCTTAAAATGGCATTTTGTAGTGCATTGCCCTAAGTTAAACAGCAATTTTACCTGTAAAAAAAAATACAAAGGCCTCCCCAACAGTAAAACCCACCACCCAAAGAACACCCAAAATAAAAAAAACTAACTCTAAAAATAACCTAAGCTACCCATTGCCCTGAAAAGGGCATTTGGATGGGCATTGCCCTTAAAAGCTGCTAAATCCTATTGGCTGTTCAAATCAGCCAATAGGATTTAAGCAGCTCTCATTCTATTGGATGATTCCAATTTTTCATCCAATAGAAATGCAAGGGACGCCATCTTGAATCGCGCACCTTGCATTGAAGATTCAGTGCATGGAGGCCTGGATGAAGATTGTTCAAGCGGGACTTCAAAAACTCTAAGTGGATCATCAGGGGTTAGTGTTAGTATTTTAAGGGATTTCTGGGTGGGTTTTTATTTAATTTAGGTTTTGGGCAGCAAAAGAGCTAAATGCCCTTTTAAGGGCAATGCTCATCCAAATGCCCTTTTCAGTGCAATGGGTAGCTTAGGTTTTTTGGATAGTTTTTTTATTTTGTGGGTTTGGGGGGGTGGGGTTTTGTAATGTTAGTGGGTGTTTGTATTTTTTTTACAGGAAAAAAAGAGCTGTTTAACTTAGGGCAATGCCCTACAAAAGGCCCTTTTATGGGCCATTGCTAGTTTATTCTAGATTAGGGTTTTTTTATTTTGGGGTGGGTTTTTTTAAATGGGTTTGGCCAGCAAATTCTTTTTTTGGGCAAGTTTTTACATTTTAATTTTTTTGGATAATTTGTTATTTTGTGTAATGTATTTTTTTTTTTTCGTTTTGGGGTGATTTTTAATTTTTGGATTAGGGTTTGGGCAGCATAAGAGCTAAATACCCTTATAAGGGCAATGCCCATACAAATGCCCTTTTCAGGGCAATGGGTACATTAGGTTTTACTTTTTTTTTTATTTTGTGGGTTTGGGGGGTGGGGGTTTGTATACTGTTAGGGGGGTTCTAGCAAAAGAGCTGTTAACTTTAGGGCAATGCCCTACAAATGGCCCTTTTAAGGCCCTTGGTAGTTTGGGGGTTGGAGTTTGTATACTGTTAGGGGGTGTTTGTTTTTGTAGCAAAAGAGCTGTTAACTTTAGGGTAATGCCCTACAAATGGCCCTTTTAAGGCCCTTGGTAGTTTGGGGGTTGGAGTTTGTATACTGTTAGGGGGTGTTTGTTTTTGTAGCAAAAGAGCTGTTAACTTTAGGGTAATGCCCTACAAATGGCCCATTTAAGGGCCACCAAAAGGCCCTTTTAAGGGCCCTTGGTAGTTTATTCTAGATTAGGCTTTTTTATTTTGGGGTGGGTTTTCCAACTCAGGTAGGGGGTGATCCTTTTTCCAACTCAGTGATTCTGTTTTTAAATTGTCTTTATTTTTGCCTAACATTTTGGTGTTATATTTTGCACTTGGATGTTATAAGTTGCACTGAGTAATTACAGCTGGATAAACAAAAACTGTGCCTGTCTTTACTTCAGGCTGCAAAGCAACAAAATGTGATTATTTTTAAGGAGGGGCTGATTCTTTTCAATACCCTATATATATATATATATATATATATATATATATATATATATATACATATACAGTATCCCACAAAAGTGAGTACACCCCTCAAATGTTTGAAGATGTTTTATTAGAAATTACACTTTGCTGCAATCTAAAGTAGTCAGTGTACAGCCTGTATAACAGTGTAAATTTGCTGTCCCCTCAAAATAACTCAACACACAGCCATTAATGTCTAAACCGTTGGCAAAAAAAGTGAGTTCACCCCTAAGTGGAAATGTCCAAATTGGGCCCAATTAGCTATTTTCTCTACCCGGTGTCATGTGTCTCGTTAGTGTTACAAGGTCTCAGATGTGAATGGGGAGCAGGTGTGTTAAATTTGGCGTTATCGCTCTCATACTCTCTCATACTCTCTCATACTGGTCACTGAAAGTTCAACATGGCACCTTATGGCAAAGGACTCTCTGAGGATCTGAATAAAATAATTGTTGCTCTACATAAAGATGGCCTAGGCTTTAAGAAGAGTGCCAAGACCCTGAAACTGAGCTGCAGCATGGTGGGGAAAACCATACAGTGGTTTCACAGAACAGGTTCCACTCAGAACAGACCTTGCAATGGTCAACCAAAGAAATTGAGTGCACATGCTCAGCGTCATAGCCAGAGGTTGTCTTTGGGAAATATACATATGAGTGTTGCTGCAGATGTTGAAGGGGTGGGGGATTAGCCTGTCAGTGCTCAGACCATATGCCACACACTGCATGAAATTGGTCTGCATGGCTGTCGTCCCAGAAGGAAGCCTCTTCTAAAGATGATGCACAAGAAAGCCTGCAAACAGTTTGCTGGAGACAAGCAGACTAAGGACATGAATTACTGGAACCATGTCCTGTGGTCAAATGAGACCAAGATAAACTTATTTGGTTAAGATGGTGTCAAGTGTGTGTGGCGGCAACCAGGTGAGGAATACAAAGACAGGTGTGTCTTGCCTACAGTCAAGCATGGTGGTGGGAGTGTCATGGTCTGGGCCTGCATGAGTGCTGCTGGCACTGGGGATCTACAGTTCATTGATAGAACCATGAATGCCAATATGTACTGTGACATACTGAAGCAGAGCATGATCCCCTCCCTTCGGAGACTGGGCTGCAGGACAATATTCCAACACGATAATGACCCCAAACACACCTCCAAGATGACTACTGCCTTGCTAAAGAAGCTTAGGGTAAAGGTGATGGACTGTCCAAGCATGTCTCCAGACCTAAACCCTATTGAGCATCTGTGGGGCATCCTCAAATGGAAGGTGGGGGAGCGCAAGGTCTTTATCATCCACCAGCTCCTTGATGTCGTCATAGAGGAGTGGAAGAGGACTCCAGTGGCAACCTGTGAAGCTCTGGTGAACTCTATGCCCAAAAAGGCTAAGGCAGTGCTGGAAAATAATGGTGGCCACACAAAATATTGACACATTGGGCCCAATTTGGACATTTCCACTTAAGGGTATACAATATCTAAAAAATGTGAGGGGTGTACTCACTTTTGTGGGATACTGTATGTATGTATATATATATATATATATATATATATATATATATATAGTCAACTTCAAGTAGAAATTTAACAAACAAAACAAAGAAAAACCTTTCTATCTCTGGAATATTTACAAAAGAGCCTATTGGGATATAGAAAATAACAAAAACAAAAACAAAAAACAAAAGCAAAGCACACAGCCTAGCATAATTTTTTTATATGTTTTAACAAGCTATGGCCTAGATTTGGAGTTTGGCGTTAGCCGTGAAAACCAGCATTAGAGGCTCCTAACGCTGGTTTTAGGCTACCTCCGGTATTTGGAGTCACTCAAAATAGGGTCTAACGCTCACTTTTCAGCCGCGACTTTTCCATACCGCAGATCCCCTTACGTAAATTGCGTATCCTATCTTTTCAATGGGATTTTTCTAACTCCAGTATTTAGAGTCGTGTGTGAAGTGAGCGTTAGACATCTAACGACAAAACTCCAGCCGCAGGAAAAAAGTCAGTAGTTAAGAGCTTTCTGGGCTAACGCCGGTTTATAAAGCTCTTAACTACTGTGCTCTAAAGTACACTAACACCCATAAACTACCTATGTACCCCTAAACCGAGGTCCCCCCACATCGCCGCCACTCGATTAAATTTTTTTAACCCCTAATCTGCTGCCCCTAATACCGCCGACCCCTATATTATATTTATTAACCCCTAATCTGCCCCCCACAACGTCGCCTCCACCTGCCTACACATATTAACCCCTAATCTGCCGAGCGGACCTGAGCGCTACTATAATAAAGTTATTAACCCCTAATCCGCCTCACTAACCCTATAATAAATAGTATTAACCCCTAATCTGCCCTCCCTAACATCGCCGACACCTAACTTCAATTATTAACCCCTAATCTGCCGACCGGAGCTCACCGCTATTCTAATAAATGTATTAACCCATAAAGCTAAGTCTAACCCTAACACTAACACCCCCCTAAGTTAAATATAATTTACATCTAACGAAATTAATTAACTCTTATTAAATAAATTATTCCTATTTAAAGCTAAATACTTACCTGTAAAATAAATCCTAATATAGCTACAATATAAATTATAATTACATTGTAGCTATTTTAGGATTAATATTTATTTTACAGGCAACTTTGTAATTATTTTAACCAGGTACAATAGCTATTAAATAGTTAAGAACTATTTAATAGTTACCTAGTTAAAATAATTACAAAATTACCTGTCAAATAAATCCTAACCTAAGTTACAATTAAACCTAACACTATACTATCATTAAATTAATTAAATGAAATACCTACAATTACCTACAATTAAACCTAACACTACACTATCAATACATTAATTAAATACAATACCTACAAATAACTACAAAGAAAGTACAAAAAATAAAAAAGAACTAAGTTACAAAAAATAAAAAAATATCTACAAACATAAGAAAAATATTACAACAATTTTAAACTAATTACACCTACTCTAAGCCCCCTAATAAAACAACAAAGCCCCCCAAAATAAAAAATGCCCTACCCTATTCTAAATTACTAAAGTTAAAAGCTCTTTTACCTTACCAGCCCTGAACAGGGCCCTTTGCGGGGCATGCCCCAAGAAGTTCAGCTCTTTTGCCTGTAAAAAAAACATACAATACCCCCCCCCCAACATTACAACCCACCACCCACATACCCCTAATCTAACCCAAACCCCCCTTAAATAAACCAAACGCTAAGCCCCTGAAGATCTTCCTACCTTGTCTTCACCATACCAGGTTCACTGATCGGTCCTGAAGAGCTCTTCCGATGTCCTGATCCAAGCCCAAGCGGGGTGCTGAAGATGTCCATGATCCGGTAGAAGTCTTCATCCAAGCGGGGCAGAAGAGGTCTTCCATCCGATTGAAGTCTTCATCCAGACAGCATCTTCTATCGACATCCATCTGGAACGGAGCGGCAGCATCCTGAAGACCTCCGACGCGGAACATCCATTCTGGCCGACGACTGAACGACGAATGATGGTTCCTTTAAATGACATCATCCAAGATGGCGTCCCTCGAATTCCGATTGGCTGAAAGGAACCGTCATTCGTCGTTCAGTCGTCGGCCAGGATGGATGTTCCGCGTCGGAGGTCTTCAGGATGCTGCCGCTCCGTTCCAGATGGATGTCGATAGAAGATGCCGCCTGGATGAAGACTTCAATCGGATGGAAGACCTCTTCTGCCCCGCTTGGATGAAGACTTCTACCGGATCATGGACATCTTCAGCCCCCCGCTTGGGCTTGGATCAGGACATCGGAGGAGCTCTTCAGGACCGATCGGTGAACCTGGTATGGTGAAGACAAGGTAGAAAGATCTTCAGGGGCTTAGTGTTAGGTTTATTTAAGGGGGGTTTGGGTTAGATTAGGGGTATGTGGGTGGTGGGTTGTAATGTTGGGGGGGGGTATTGTATGTTTTTTTTACAGGCAAAAGAGCTGAACTTCTTGGGGCATGCCCCGCTGGTAAGGTAAAAGAGCTTTTAACTTTAGTAATTTAGAATAGGGTAGGGCATTTTTTATTTTGGGGGGCTTTGTTGTTTAATTAGGGGGCTTAGAGTAGGTATAATTAGTTTAAAAATGTTGTAATATTTTTCTTATGTTTGTAGATATTTTTTTATTTTTTGTAACTTAGTTCTTTTTTATTTTTTGTACTTTAGTTAGTTTATTTCATTGTAGTTATTTGTAGGTATTGTATTTAATTAATGTATTGATAGTGTAGTGTTAGGTTTAATTGTAGGTAATTGTAGGTATTTTATTTAATTAATTTAATGATAGTATAGTGTTAGGTTTAATTGTAACTTAGGTTAGGATTTATTTGACAGGTAATTTTGTAATTATTTATAGTTCTTAACTATTTAATAGCTATTGTACCTGGTTAAAATAAATACAAAGTTACCTGTAAAATAAATATTAATCCTAAAATAGCTATAATATAAATATAATTTATATTGTAGCTATATTAGGATTTATTTTACAGGTAAGTATTTAGCTTTAAATAGGAATAATTTATTTAATAAGAGTTAATTAATTTCGTTAGATGTAAATTATATTTAACTTAGGGGGGTGTTAGGGTTAGGGTTAGACTTAGATTTAGGGGTTAATACATTTATTAGAATAGCGGTGAGCTCCGGTCGGCAGATTAGGGGTTAATAATTGCAGTTAGGTGTCGGCGATGTTAGGGAGGGCAGATTAGGGGTTAATACTATTTATTATAGGGTTAGTGAGGCGGATTAGGGGTTAATAACTTTATTATAGTAGCGCTCAGGTCCGCTCGGCAGATTAGGGGTTAATAAGTGTAGGCAGGTGGAGGCGACATTGTGGGGGGCAGATTAGGGGTTAATAAATATAATATAGGGGTCGGCGGTGTTAGGGGCAGCAGATTAGGGGTACATAAGGATAATGTAAGTAGCGGCGGTTTACGGAGCGGCAGATTAGGGGTTAATAATAATATGCAGGGGTCAGCGATAGCGGGGGCGGCAGATTAGGGGTTAATAAGTGTAAGGTTAGGGGTGTTTAGACTCGGGGTACATGTTAGGGTGTTAGGTCCAGACGTCGGAAGTGTTTCCCCATAGCAAACAATGGGGCTGCGTTAGGAGCTGAACGCGGCTTTTTTTTCAGCTCAAACAGCCCCATTGTTTTCTATGGGAGAATCGTGCACGAGCACGTTTTTGAGGCTGGCCGCTTGCGTAAGCAACTCTGGTATAGAGAGTTGAAGCTGCGTTAAAAATGCTCTACGCTCCTTTTTTGGAGCCTAATGCAGCCTTTATGTGGACTCTCAATACCAGAGTTATTTTTATGGTGCGGCCAGAAAAAAGCCGGCGTTAGCTACGCGGGTCGTTACCGACAAAACTCCAAATCTAGGCCTATGTGAGCAAAATGTTTTATCAGTGAAAACAGTTATCAAGAGGTGGGACACTGAAATAAAAATTCATGATTCAAAAAGGCCATACCCTTTTGAAGAGCTTCCCAATTTACTTATTTAATCACTGGGTATGGTTTGTAATGGTGCATCATCTTTCCTTGAGAGTATACCTAGGTAGGACCAGACATGCATTTATCTTGGAAAGGATATATGCGAGTAACACCGGAATTATTGTTAAAACATAACTTTTAATGAATCAAGTTTAAGATAGCATAAAAACATTAGGGCTACATCGGAGGATCAAAAGAGCTAGAGCGAGTCAGCTGACATGTTTCATCATTACGCTGTAATCCAATCTGTGACTCTGATTTAAATTCTCACAAAATATACTTTTCAACTTAATCGTATTAGCTAAAACCTAAAATAAAAAATCAACTCCAACACTCCTACTGGATAGAATAGACTAACAGCCTAAACCAGTATATAAAGTGACATAACAACGTTAACTTCTATATGTTATGTATTATATAGTAGAGCTAACGCACAGTATAGATGCAATGCTTAATAACCGTATAACAACAAATGCAATTTTACAAATATACACTAGTTGTACAAAACTACAAATGTTGAGAGTATTGAAAATTGTTATAAATAATTCTAGTATAGCTGAGCAACTAACAGTGATGCTTAATAGAGCTTATGGCATTACATATACTGTATATAATCTGTGCCACTAAAGCCAAAATTAGGTTCATGATTCAGATACATTATGCAATTTTAGAAAAACTTTCCAATATACTTCAATGATTAAAACATGCACATTCTTTTTATATTCATACTTTCTGGAGCTCCAGCTTCTACTCAGCACAGTATACCTGTATATGTTTAAGCATTTTGTGATTGACTGATGGCTGTCACATGATACAGGGAGAGGGAAAATTGGATTAACTTTGAAATTTGCCAGAAAATATTCTACTGCACATTTCAAAATTTTAAGTAAGTGATATTGCATTATATTTTTATTGTATATTTTTCAATTATTAAACTCTACTGTACAGGGCCACCATCAGGGGTTAAAGGGGTTCAGGGGTCTGGTTGGTTGCCCAGGTGGTGGGCAACCACTACAGCCTGGCAGACTGGAAATTTAGTCCGGTGTGTTTAGGCCCTTTCTAAGGAGCAACACTGTGAACTAGAATGCAATGCAGCAAAATACCTTAAAATCATAAGCTACTGCCTTGAGATACACAGAGGAAGTGAGCGGGTAAGGAAAAGGCTCCTGAAGCAGCTAGGGTTGCCACCAAACACTGAGCTTGTTTCACAGTATGGGTTGGGAGTGGGACAGCGGTGCTATGTGATCTGTTGCCTTGATTCTGTACAGCATGGCCAGTCCGGGCAAGGCTCTTCTCTCCTGTGGCTTCATAGTGACAGGAGAAGGAGGGCTAGGTATGCTTGTATATCTTCTGGTCAAACTTAGTTGCTAGGTTAGGCTGCTCAGAGTCCTGTGTCCGCTCCTGCTGTGAGACATGGATCAGAGTATTTTTTTATTTTGCCAACACGGCTGAGAGACTTCCCTTAACCCTTAACATTAATGAATCTTGCTATAAATGTCAGGTATAACACGCACACACATTTTTAAAAGTGTCTCTGTGACTTTATTCAGTTGCAGTATTAACTATTAATACAACTGCTGGTTAAAGTCATCAATACATTTCATAAACCTGCACATTTTTTCTTAATGTTCACCATATACAGGTAAAATTACATAATTTAAAAAGAAACACACTTTTTGGGCTGATTTATGAAATTTCTTGATGGTTACCAATTAATACTGCTGCTGATTACAGTCACAGAAACATTTAATAAATCTGTACTAAAAGTGAGTTTTTTTCTTTAAATTATGAATATATTGGTTATGCGTGATTAGTTATGGAAAATAATTTTATATCAATATTTTTAAGAGTTTGTCCATTCTTTCATGTTTTTTTTTCTAAATATAATTTTTTTTCAAATTGTAAAAGCCAGATTTTAAAAAACATCACAGTGTTATGCTTTTGTGAAAGGAATGCTAAAGGATTGAGGTAAAAAAAGGTTTTGTGGTATGTCATTGCCCACGTATGTCATTTGCGCATGCTGTGTTAGAGATCTAGCAAAAAATATTTACTTTCATCTTGTAATGTGCTAACTACCCGACGTGCGCAAAGAGCAGAAGTTACAATATTGCAACAGTGTTAACATACTCTCCCATTGTCTTCAAAGTAGAGAGAAAAGTGGAAAGAACCTAACACCCATACTTGCCCGCAAACCCAAATCACAATAAGCCCCCCACTCTAATAACCCCTAACCCGCCCACTGCACTATTAACCCCTAAACTGACACAACCAACATTGTAAAGTAACCCACTACACTATTAACCAAAGTAGAAAATTCCTGGCACTTCAGTAGGAGAACTCCATAAAACAGTATGCAATAAAAGCAAAACACTTTTATTATGGAATCATAAACGCATGACAATACATGAGAGCTAAACGCGTTTCTTTGATCTTAACTTTCTCAATGACTCATGTCCATGCTAAGTAAGAGACTACTATTTAAAGGGACAAACCCCACCCACATGTCATCACATTTAAACTGTTTCTTAACTATACATGGTAACTTCATGGCTACATGAAAAAGAGAAGTTAATATCATACACTGTGAGATGTAAAATGTAATCAAACAAGCAATACATAATTAATACCCAAAATTACCTAACATATATATATATATATATATATATATATATATATATATATATATATATATATATTTAAATATATATATATATATAAATATATAGGTATATTGGAGCTCTTCAATACAAATTAATTGAAGCTGCATGTACACATTTGCAAGATAAGCTTATGCATTTAATAATTATTTACTTGCATTGATAATTCAATAGTTTCTACATATCTTATGGTAATCTTATGTACATATTTACAAATATGGAAGCAATGATATAAAAATAAGTAAATATAAATACCATCCAAAACATCTTATCTGAGTCAAAGTTTACTGCTGAACATGTTTTTAAACATTTAACAACATCACTTATTCAATAAACAGCTTTACATCCCAATCAGAGTTGAGACCTGCTATATGTTGAATACCCTGAAATGTCAAAAGTGAACTGTCTGAATTCTGATGATTATGAAAAGGAACAGCTATGAATGAGATCGATTCTTGATCCTCTATGGCTCGTAAATGTTCCAAGAATCTACTCTTTAAAGACCTAGTCGTTTATTCCACATATTTTTTATTGTAACCCTACCGTGAATAAATAAATAACATATGTTGTGTTGCAATTGATATATTGTCTAATTGTGTAGCATTTCTTGTTCTGAGCTATAAATTAATCTCCCAAAGTAACATATAAACAGGATTTATATTGTCTACTTCCATAGACAACATGGACGGAGACAATATATTCCCTAATATTTTTTTATTTTTTATTTATGTTTTCTTTTATTTTCAATTCAATAAAGTAACAACAATAAAGAAACAATTCACATTCACATCCTATACATCCTTGACATATTATTAGCATGTTAAAGCAGTAAAAACAGTAAAATTACGTGGGGAACACACTTCAAAATAGAGACAATTAGTATAGTCCAATTAGCCCGATGTCCGTAAATTCTTCATCGGGCGCTAAGAATTTGGGGGTTTGTAGAAATTATTGAGCCCTATAAAGTTATGCATGTGAAATCCCCAATAGAATCAAAAAAAGGGCCATTGGTGTCAGATCTCTTTTCAGATATAAGTGTATGATCCCCACATTTAAATGTACTGTAAGTGTCCTCTGTTTTCACAGTGATTAACAATAGCATTTCTCAAAGATGATAACAAACATAAACGATAGAAGGAAAAGAAAAGGAAACAAAGAAACTGAGATACTAAAGTTCTAGAGTTCTGTGTCTGCTCCAGTCTCGCACCGCTCGCCTGTCCAAGTGATAATAAAACTATAATGGACTCTCTTTGCTGGAAAGAATGCAGATGTATTGGTGGTATGTAAGCTCCCCTATTGAAATAGATATAAAAGCGATTAGCTGGATTGAGCTTGTGAGTCTGCGAATATGAAGGATTCCCACAAAAACTGCATATCTTGATATAAGGAAAGTTGGCCCAACTTGAGGTAATATAGTCTCTCTAATAGCAAATTTTTGTGTACTAGGGTTTTCCATTCTCGTATAATAGGCGTCTGTGTAGATTTCCACTTTTTTGGCATCAACTGATTTGCTGCATTAAGCATTAATTGGTAGAGGTGTTTTCTTATTTTGCACGTGATAGCAGGTGCTTGGCAAAGTAGAACTAATTCTGGGCTAGGGAATATATGTGTGCTCAGTACTGCGTTAATGCTTTTAAAGATGCTTGACCAGAATGATTTTATATGGTCACATTCCCACCATATGTGAGATATGTGGCCTTCTTGTGCACCTTCTGTGGGGGACTTTAAAAATGCATGGGACAAGCATAGGGCTATCCTACGAACTAGATAAGTTTATACTGTTAGGTAAGGTGGGGCAGACTTGCTGGGCCTATGGCTCTTATCTGCCGTCAATATCTATGTTTCTATGTTTCTATGTTTCTATCCCCTCCAACAAGAATTCGAGGAGTTTTTATATATAAATTTTAGCCTTGTTGGCATCAGGTACCACCTTATCATTATCTTGATGTTGGTCTCTTTGGCTTGAATTGAGTGGGCTGAATGGGAAAGATTTTCGAATCTATTTGCCCAGGTTTTGGGATTCATCTGAGTCTTGAGTTCTATATCCCACCTATTTGTGTAAGAGGGGAGAAGAGGGAAAGTCTTGGATATAATTAATTTGTGTAATTTGGAAATTGCTCCTGGTATGTAGTCTCTAGAAATGCACATTTGTTCAAAGGGGGTGGGTGATCATGTCAGATCCTTCTTGGATTTATGTGTAGTTACATACGCCTAGATTTAGAGTTTTGCGGCGAAAGGGGTGCATTAGCTATGCATGTTTTTTTCCCCGCACCTTTTTAATAACGCTGGTATTGAGAGTTCTCTGAAGGGCTGCGTTAGGCTCCAAAAAGGGAGCGTAGAGCATAATTTACCGCCACTTCAACTCTCAATACCAGCGTTGCTTACGGTAGCGGCTAGCTTGAAAAACGTGCTCGTGCATGATATCCCCATAGGAAACAATGGGGCAGTTTGGGATGAAAAAAAACCTAACACCTGCAAAAAAGCAGCGTTAAGCTCCTAACGCAGCCCCATTGTTTCCTATGGGGAAACACTCTCTAAGTCTGCACCTAACACCCTAACATGTACCCCAAGTCTAAACACCCCTAACCTTACACTTATTAACCCCTAATCTGCCGCCCCCACTATCGCTGACCCCTGCATTTTATTATTAACCCCTAATCTGCCGCTCCGGACACCGCCGCAACCTACATTATACCTATGTACCCCTAATCTGCTGCCCACAACATCGCTGACCCCTATATTATATTTATTAACCCCTAATCTGCTGCCCCAACGTCGCCGCTACATTACCTACACTTCTTAACCCCTAATCTGCCGACCGGACCTCGCTGCCACTATAATAAATGTATTAACCCCTAAACCACTGCACTACCGCCTCGCAAACCCTATAATAAATAGTATTAACCCCTAATCTGCCCTCCCTAATATCTGCAGCACCTAACTTCAAGTATTAACCCCTAATCTGCCGACTGGACCTCGCCGCTACTCTAATAAATGTATTAACCCCTAAAGCTAAGTCTAACCCTAACCCTAACACCCCCCTAAATTAAATATAATTTTATTCTAACGAAATAAATTAACTCTTATTAAAATAATTAATCCTATTTAAAGCTAAATACTTACCTGTAAAATAAACCCTAATATAGCTACAATATAAATAATAATTACATTGTAGCTATTTTAGGATTTATATTTATTTTACAGGCAACTTTGTATTTATTTTAACTAGGTACAATAGCTATTAAATAGTTATTTACTATTTAATAGCTACCTAGTTAAAATAATTACAAAATTACCTGTAAAATAAATCCTGACCTAAGTTACAATTAAACCTAACACTACACTATCAATAAATTAATTAACTAAACTACCTACAATTACCTACAATTAAATCAACTAAACTAAATTACAAAAAAACAAACACTAAATTACAAAAAATAAAAAAAGATTACAAGAATTTTAAACTAATTACACCTACTCTAAGCCCCCTAAAAAAATAACAAAGCCCTCCAAAATAAAAAAAGCCCTACCCTATTCTAAAATAAAAAGTTAACAGCTCTATTACCTTACCAGCCCTTAAAAGGGTTTTTTTGCGGGGCATGCCCCAAAGAAATCAGCTCTTTTGCCTGTAAAAAAAAACCATACAATAACCCCCCAACATTACAACCCACCACCCACATACCCCTAATCTATCACACCCAAACCCCCTTTAAAAAAACCTAACACTAAGCCCCTGAAGATCTTCCTACCTTGTCTTCACCCAGCCGGGTACCATCGGATCCATCCAGAAGAGGGTCCGAAGTCTTCATCCTATCCGGCCAGAAGAGGTCCTCCAGAGGGTCCGAAGTCTTCATCCAGGTGGCATCTTCTATCTTCTTCCATCCGGAGCGGAGCGGGATTCTATCAGCCAATCGGAATTAAGGTAGAAAAAATCTGATTTGCTGATCGGAACAGCCAATAGGATGCGAGCTCCATCTGATTGGCTGATTGGATCAGCCAATCCGATTGAACTTGAATCTGATTGGCTGATTCAATCAGCCAATCAGATTTTTCCTACCTTAATTCCGATCGGCTGATAGAATCCTATCAGCCAATCGGAATTCGGGGGATGCCATCTTGGATGACGTCATTTAAAGGAACCTTCATTCGGTGTTAGGACGTCAGAGGAAGAGGATGGATCCGTGCCGGCTGCTTCAAGATGGACCCGCTCCACTCCGGATGGAAGAAGATAGAAGATGCCGTCTGGATGAAGACTTTGGACCCTCTGGAGGACCTCTTCTGGCCGGATAGCATGAAGACTTCGGACCCTTTTCTGGACGGATCGGATGGTACCCAGCTGGGTGAAGACAAGGTAGGAAGATCTTCAGGGGCTTAGTGTTAGGTTTTTTAAGGGGTGTTTGGGTGGGTTAGATTAGGGGTATGTGGGTGGTGGGTTGTAATGTTGGCGGGGGTATTGTATGTTTTTTTTTTTACAGGCAAAAGAGCTGATTTCTTTGGGGCATGCCCCACAAAAAGCCCTTTTAAGGGCTGGTAAAGTAATAGAGCTGTTAACTTTTTATTTTAGAATAGGGTAGGGCTTTTTTTATTTTGGGGGCTTTGTTATTTTTTTAGGGGGCTTAGAGTAGGTGTAATTAGTTTAAAATTCTTGTAATTTTTTTTATTTTTTGTAATTTAGTGTTTTGTTTGTTTTTGTAATTTAGTTTAGTTGATTTAATTGTAGGTAATTGTAGGTAGTTTAGTTAATTAATTTATTGATAGTGTAGTGTTAGGTTTAATTGTAACTTAGGTTAGGATTTATTTTACAGGTAATTTTGTAATTATTTTAACTAGGTAGCTATTAAATAGTAAATAACTATTTAATAGCTATTGTACCTAGTTAAAATAAATACAAAGTTGCCTGTAAAATAAATATAAATCCTAAAATAGCTACAATGTAATTATTATTTATATTGTAGCTATATTAGGGTTTATTTTACAGGTAAGTATTTAGCTTTAAATAGGATTAATTTTTTTAATAAGAAATAATTTATTTAGTTAGATAAAAATTATATTTAACTTAGGGGGGTGTTAGGGTTAGGGTTAGACTTAGCTTTAGGGGTTAATACATTTATTAGAGTGGCGGCGAGGTCCGGTCGGCAGATTAGGGGTTAATACTTGAAGTTAGGTGTCGCAGATGTTAGGGAGGGCAGATTAGGGGTTAATACTATTTATTATAGGGTTTTTGAGGCGGGAGTGAGGCGGTTTAGGGGTTAATACATTTATTACAGTGGCGGCGAGGTCCGGTAGGCAGATTAGGGTTTAATAAGTGTAGGTAAGGTAGCGGCGACATTGGGGGGGCAGATTAGGGGTTAATAAATATTATGTAGGTGTCGGCGATGTTAGGGGCAGCAGATTAGGGGTACATAGGGATAATGTAAGTGGCAGCGATGTGCGGTCGGCGGATTAGGGGTTAAAAATGTATTAGAGTGGCGGCAATGTGGGGGGGCCTCAGTTTAGGGGTACATAGGTAGTTTATGGGTGTTAGTGTACTTTAGAGCACAGTAGTTAAGAGCTTTATAAACCGGCATTAGCCCATAAAGCTCTTAACTCCTTACTTTTTTCTGCGGCTGGAGTCTTGTCGGTAGAGGATCTACCGCTCACTTCAGCCAAGACTCTAAATACCGGCATTAGGAAGATCCCATTGAAAAGATAGGATACGCAATTGGCGTAAGGGGATCTGCGGTATGGAAAATCGCGGCTTGAAAGTGAGCGTTAGACCCTTTCCTGACTGACTATAAATACCAGCGGGCGGTAAAAAGCATCTTTAGGACCCCTTAACGCTGCTTTTGACGGCTAACACAGAACTCTAAATCTAGGCGTATGTATCTCATTTGGTGTACCCGAAACCAGGAGGACAAAAAATGGGTGATTCAGGGTGTCTAACTGACTTTTAGATCTAATGACGTGTATGTTGTCTGTCAGTAAGTGCAAAGGAAGAGATTTAACGGGATTTGGGAGATGCGGAAATACCTGGTTAAAACCAGGAGGAAATTCTGGATTGTTTATAATTGTGGTGAGGGGAGAGTACTTTGAGGAAATCCTATTTGGTGTTCTATAAATCAGCCTCCAATCCGACCACATTTCATTCGTAATTGAAGAGGCCGAAATAAAGTATCTATTTAAATATGCAGGGTTCCAACAGATGTCGTCTAAATCATGCGACATTGTTAACGCGTTTTCAATTTGGATCCATCTTTTGGGATTAGGGCCTTCCAGTTTGCACCAATCAGAGATTCTTTGCAAGGATATTGCAAGCTTATAAGAATGAAGATGCGGGACCCCCAGTCCCCTTTCACGGGAGCTTATATAGTGTATTTCTACTAATTTGCGGGGGCCTGCACCTCCACACATAATCATTCATGATTTTTTGTAGGATATCTAAGTCTTTCCGTATGCCTGGGATGGGTACTGTTTCGGGAGCAGTGTCATTTTTATTGCATGTATTCTACCCAGCCATGAGATATTTTTAGGGAGCCAAGAAGATGTAAGGATCTTAAATTCTGAGATTAAGCTACCATAATTATGTCTGCGTAAATCTGCTTTATCTGGAGTAATGCGAATTCACAAGTATTTTAAATATTTTGTCTGTTGTTTGAGAGGGCAGGATATTTTTAAGGCATCTAGGGATTGGTTGGAGAGGTTTATAGGTAAATACTCTGACTTTGTCACGTTTACAAGGAAGTTAGAAACCATCCCATAGAGTTCCAATTCTTTAATGGTTGAATGAAGAGAAGAAAGTGGGTTTGTGAGGGTTAAGAGTAAATAGCCAGCAAATATGGCTAATTTATGGGATTGATCACCAATTTCAACGCCACAAAATTTGTTTATTTAGTCTTATTTTAATGGCTAATGGTTCGAGAGATAAGATAAAAAGGAGTGGAGAAAGGGGACAACCTTGTCTAATTACAAAGGGGTCAGAGAGTGTGTCGTTTATTCTAATTTGTGCAGTAGGGTTGGTATATAAAGCAAATATTTTTTGAATGAAAGGGTCCGGGAAGTGAAATCGTCTTAAGGTCTCCTGTAGGTACGTCCAGTCTAGTCTGTCAAATGCCTTCTCGGCATCAGTCGATAGGAAAACAGTCGGGGATTTGTTTTGTATGATGTACTCTAGGAGGTTAAGGACTTTGACAGTATTGTCTTTGGCCTCTCTGTGAGGTACGAAACCAACCTGATCCTGATGGATTATTGACGGCAAGATTTGGTTTATTCGAGTGGCTAAGATCTTGGCGTATAACTTTAGGTCTACATTAAGTAGAGAGATAGGTCTAAAATTGGCGGGAAAGTTTGGGGGTTTACCAGGTTTAGCTATAACAGAAATATTAGCTTGTAACATATTGTCAAGAAATGGATGTAAGTCTGAGACTGAGTTAAATAGGGTTGTTAAATGTGGAATTAGAAGGTTGGCAAATGTTTTATAGTAAAGACCTGTAAATCCATCAGGACCAGGGACTTTATTTTGTTTTAGATGTTTTATCACGTCCTGTATTTCCGAAGAAAGAATGGGTTGGTCTAGAAGTTTACACTGTTCAGGGGTAAATTATGGGATTGGTATGTTGTCTAGGTATTGATTACACAATTGTAGGTGAGTTTGGGGATCTCTGTTGGGAAACAGATTATAAAGTTTGTGGTAAATATTTTAAATTCATTTGCTATGGAATTAGTATCCTCTAAATGTTTACCTTGAGACGTCTGTATAGAATGTATATATGTTTTCTGCTGTTGCTTTTTTAGGGCCCTTACAAGGAGCTTCCCTGGTTTGTTTCCCTCTGTATAAAAATTTTGTTGGAGAAAGAGCAGTTGTCTTTGTGATTTAATTTGGAGGATTGAATTTAGTTTATCCCTCTTTATTTTAAGTTGCTCTAGACTGTCATTATCTAGGGGATTAGCTTTGTGTGCGTAATCCAGATTAGCTATATCTGTGGCTAGAAGTTCTATCTCTGCTCTACTTTTCCTTTTGATTTGCGCTTTAGCTTTGATAAATTCTCCTCTTATGGTGCATTTATGGGCTTCCCATAGGGTAACAATGTCTATATCTGGGGTGGTGTTGAACGCAAAGTAATCTTTTAAATGTTTCAAGAAGAGTTTGATCTGTGTTGGGTCTAATAAAATGGAGTCATTCAATCTCCATTGGAAGGCTCTGAGAGGCGCCCATGGCCATCTAATTGCACATGAGACTAGGGAGTGGTCTGACCATGAGGTATGTTTGATATGTGAGTGTTTGGAATGGGATAAAACCAAGTGATCTATCAGGATATAATCCAATCTGGAATAATTTCGGTTAGGATGGGAAAAGGTATAATCTTTTTTTGGTGGTTTGAAATATCTCCAGACGTCATGTAATCATAAAATTTTAAATTTTTGCCAAATCTTAGTGAGATTTGGAATTTTGGCTCTAGTTTCTGGATTTGAGAAGTCCACTGTGGGGTCTAGTGGGAAATTTAGATCACCCGCTACTATTAGGTCTGTGATTGAGTTTATGAACTTGTCTTGTCTTAAATTGGGAGCATATGCATTTACCAACGTCACTGACTTGCCAAATAATAGGCCCTTTAGACAAATATATCTGCCCTCTTTGTCTGAAATAATTCGGGTTTTAGTAAATGGGATGGATTTATGAATTAAGATGCTGACTCCATTAATTTTTTTATTTGGGTTGGTGCTGTGGAAGTTCTGTGGGTAGTGTGGGGAGAAGTATTTGGGTGTATGTTTAGATTTGAAATGCATTTCTTGGAGCATCAATATATGGCCTCCTTTTTTTTAAGGTCATTAATGGCCAATCTCCTTTTGTTGGGGCAATTTAGACCTTTGGTGTTTTGCGTGAAGATGACTAAGTCCTGGTATGTGTGATTACTCATGTATACAGTTTGAAGATGTAAATATTGTCTGACCAGGGGGCATGAGACAAACAGTATAATCCAGAGCGAACACAGCTTACAGAGACCAAGAGAAAATAGAGATAGAGAGAATAGATAGAAGAGAAAAACAAAAACACAGAAAAAAAGAGGAAGTAAAAAAATACATTCTTTATTACTAGTATTAGAAGATACATTCCTAACTTAAAGGAGAAAAATCTCCCAACTGTGTGAGAACAATAAAACATTTGAGAGCATTTAACATTCAACAAGTAACAATCAACAATCAATGCCTTAAAATGAAAGTGACATGGGAATTATGGTAAGAAAAATCTCAAAATGGGGGGGTTATCACACTACTAGGGTAGTTTTTGTGATATGAATGAGAACAGCGTTATTCAGGTTGTCCATCTAGACCTGGGTATATGCTGAAAAAATATGTCAACTCTAGACATCATAAGTAACATTTGGGAAAGAAGAAATTTACCAGAGCAGTCTAAAGTCTACCTTTGTCCCCTGTTGGGGAGAGTCGTGATGGGAAAGGATTTTGTGCCCTCCTATGGTGAGCTTGGATCCACTCTTTCCTCTGCGGTAATGAAAGAGATCCATTAGGTCTGTGTTCTTTGTCCTGTGCAGGGACAGTGTCGTCCAGATGAGGCGGTTGGATGTCTAAATCTTTACAGAAAGATGGGATATCTTTGATGGAGGAGCAGGACAAGTGCCTACCTTTCCAGAGTATTATCAGGTGAAAGGGAAAACCCCACCTGTATGGGATATTCCGTTTTCTTAGGAGCATTGTGAGTGGTTTAAGATCTCTGCGTTTGGAAAGCGTTCTTTGAGACAAATCTGCAAACACTTGTATCTCTGCATTATCATTTCTGAAGGGTTGTTGTTCCCTTGCTAGTTTCATCAGCTCTTCTTTAACTTGAAAGTTAGTGATTCGGACAATAACGTCCCTTGGCGGTTGGTCCCTTTGTGGTTTAGAGCTCAGAGCTCTATGAGCCCTGTCGATGTAAATTTTTGTTGGCTTTTCTTCTTTTTTCAAGGCGCTGAAGAAATCTTGAAGATATTGTTCCTCTCAATCTAATATTGCGGTGCCTGCTGCGATTTTCAGCATGATCCAATTTATCCTCAAGTTCCGAGATGTTTGCTCCTTGCTGCTGAATGGTGTTATGTAGCTCAGAAATAGCCTCTGTATGAGCATCTTGGGTGCCTTCAAGCGATTCCACTCTGTGGCCTATATCTGAGATATCTTTTTTAAGGTCAGAGATTTCATCTTTAATACACTGCTTAACTTGGGTAATTAGTGAGGAGAAGTCTTTTTTTGAGGGAATCAAATTAAAGAGAGCTGTGGGAATAGTAATGCTTTCAGCAGGCTGTTCACTGTCAGACTTTGGAAGGAAGCTTGGTCTGGGGGATCAGTTTCCTCAGAGGTATTGGTTTTGGTTTCTAAGGCCTTAAAAAATGTATTCACCGTGTGAGAGGCGGTTTTCAACTGCTTGTTATTCTTGCTGGGCTTGCTGACTTTTTTGGGTGACATTTTTAACTCCAGATGCTTAGAGATTTGTGTCTCCAGATTTTGTAGAGGTAATGATAAACAGGAATATTCTTAAATCTGTGAAAATGAGCAGCTGAGTAAAGGAAGCTTCCTGCAAACTCTGGCCTAGATTTGGAGTTTGGCGGTAGCCGTGAAAACCAGCGTTAGAGGCTCCTAACGCTGGTTTTAGGCTACCTCCGGTATTTGGAGTCACTCAAAAAAGGGTCTAACGCTCACTTTTCAGCCGCAACTTTTCCATACCGCAGATCCCCTTACGTTAATTGCGTATCCTGGCCTAGATTTGGAGTTTGGCGGTAGCCGTGAAAACCAGCGTTAGAGGCTCCTAACGCTGGTTTTAGGCTACCTCCGGTATTTGGAGTCACTCAAAAAAAGGTCTAACGCTCACTTTTCAGCCGCGACTTTTCCATACCGCAGATCCCCTTACGTCAATTGCGTATCCTATCTTTTCAATGGGATTTTTCTAACTCCGGTATTTAGAGTCGTGTCTGAAGTGAGCGTTAGAATTCTAACAACAAAACTCCAGCCGCAGAAAAAAGTCAGTAGTTAAGAGCTTTCTGGGCTAACGCCGGTTCATAAAGCTCTTAACTACTGTACTCTAAAGTACACTAACACCCATAAACTACCTATGTAGTTCCGATAAGCCAATAGAATGCGCGCTCAATCTGATTGGCTGATTGGATCAGCCAATCGGATTGATCTTGATTCTGATTGGCTGATTCCATCAGCTAATCAGAATATTCCTACCTTAATTCCGATTGGCTGATAGAATCCTATAAGCCAATCAGAATTTGAGGGACGCCATCTTAGATGACGTCCCTTAAAGGAACCGTCATTCTTCAGTTGGACGTCGCAGGATGAAGATGGGTCCGCGGTGGAGGTCTTCAGGATGGAGCCGGTCCTCATCGGATGAAGATAGAAGATGCCGCTTGCAAGATGATGGTTGCTGGTCCGGATCTACTCTTCTTCCCAGATAGGATGAAGACTTTGGAGCCTCTTCTGGACCTCTTCAGCCACCGGATGATGGATCGCCAGCCCCCGCTTGGGTTGGATGAAGATTTTGGAGCCAGGACCGATCGGTGATACCCGGTGAGGTGAAGACAAGGTAGGATGATCTTCAGGGGCTTAGTGTTAGGTTTATTTAAGGGGGGTTTGGGTTAGATTAGGGGTATATGGGTGGTGGGTTGTAATGTTGGGGGGGGTATTGTATGTTTTTTTTTACAGGCAAAAGAGCTGAACTTCTTGGGGCATGCCCCGCAAAGGGCCCTGTTCATGGCTGGTAAGGTAAAAGAGCTTTGAACTTTAGTAATTTAGAATAGGGTAGGGCATTTTTATTTTGGGGGCTTTGTTATTTTATTAGGGGGCTTAGAGTAGGTGTAATTAGTTTAAAATTGTTGTAATATTTTTCTTATGTTTGTAAATATTTTTTTATTTTTTGTAACTTAGTTCTTTTTTATTTTTTGTACTTTAGTTAGTTTATTTCATTGTAGTTATTTGTAGGTATTGGATTTAATTAATGTATTGATAGTGTAGTGTTAGGTTTAATTGTAGGTAGTTGTAGGTATTTTATTTAATTAATTTAATGATAGTATAGTGTTAGGTTTAATTGTAACTTAGGTTAGGATTTATTTTACAGGTAATTTTGTAATTATTTTAACTATTTTAGCAATTAAATAGTTCTTAACTATTTAATAGCTATTGTACCTGGTTAAAATAAATACAAAGTTACCTGTAAAATAAATATTAATCCTAAAATAGCTATAATATAAATATAATTTATATTGTAGCTATATTAGGATTTATTTTACAGGTAAGTATTTAGCTTTAAATAGGAATAATTTATTTAATAAGAGTTAATTAATTTCGTTAGATTTAAATTATATTTAAGTTAGGGGGGTGTTAGTGTTAGGGTTAGACTTAGCTTTAGGGGTTAATACATTTATTAGAATAGCGGTGAGCTCCGGTCGGCAGATTAGGGGTTAGTAATTGAAGTTAGGTGTCGGCGATGTTAGGGAGGGCAGATTAGGGGTTAATACTATTTATTATAGGGTTAGTGAGGCGGATTAGGGGTTAATAACTTTATTATAGTAGCGGTGCGGTCCGCTCGGCAGATTAGGGGTTAATAAGTGTAGGCAGGTGGAGGCGATGTTGTGGGGGGCAGATTAGGGGTTAATAAATATAATATAGGGGTCGGTGGTGTTAGGGGCAGCAGATTAGGGGTACATAAGGATAATGTAAGTAGCGGCTGTTTACGGAGCGGCAGATTAGGGGTTAAAAATAATATGCAGGGGTCAGCGATAGCGGGGGCGGCAGATTAGGGGTTAATAAGTGTAAGGCTAGGGGTGTTTAGACTCGGGGTACATGTTAGGGTGTTAGGTGCAGACGTAGGAAGTGTTTCCCCATAGCAAACAATGGGGCTGCGTTAGGAGCTGAACGCGGCTTTTTTGCAGGTGTTAGGTTTTTTTCAGCTCAAACAGCCCCATTGTTTCCTATGGGGGAATCGTGCACGAGCACGTTTTTGAGGCTGGCCGCGTCCGTAAGCAACTCTGGTATCGAGAGTTGAAGCTGCGTTAAATATGCTCTATGCTCCTTTTTTGGAGCCTAACGCAGCCTTTATGTGGACTCTCAATACCAGAGTTATTTTTATGGTGTGGCCAGAAAAAAGCCAGCGTTAGCTACGCGGGTCCTTACCGACAAAACTCTAAATCTAGCCGCCTATCTTTTCAATGGGATTTTTCTAACTCCGGTATTTAGAGTCGTGTCTGAAGTGAGCGTTAGAATTCTAACGACAAAACTCCAGCCGCAGAAAAAAGTCAGTAGTTAAGAGCTTTCTGGGCTAACGCCGGTTCATAAAGCTCTTAACTACTGTACTCTAAAGTACACTAACACCCATAAACTACCTATGTACCCCTAAACCGAGGCCCCCCCACATCGCACCCACTCGATTTAATTTTTTTAACCCCTTATCTGCCGACCGCCACCTACGTTATCTTTATGTACCCCTAATCTGCTGCCCCTAACACCGCCAACCCCTATATTATATTTATTAACCCCTAACCTGCCCCCCACAACGTCGCAGCCAGCTACCTACAATAATTAACCCCTAATCTGCCGACCGCAAAGCGCCGATACTTAAGTTATCCTTATGTACCCCTAATCTGCTGCCCCTAACACCGCCGACCCCTATATTATATTTATTAACCCCTAATCTGCCCCCCTCAACGTCGCCTCCACCTGCCTACACTTATTAACCCCTAATCTGCCGAGCGGACCGCACCGCTACTATAATAAAGTTATTAACCTCTAATCCGCCTCACTAACCCTATAATAAATAGTATTAACCCCTAATCTGCCCTCCCTAACATCGCCGACACCTAACTTCAATTATTAACCCCTAATCTGCTGACCGGAGCTCACCGCTATTCTAATAAATGTATTAACCCCTAAAGCTAAGTCTAACCCTAACACTAACACCCCCCTAACTTAAATATAATTTAAATCTAACGAAATTAATTAACTCTTATTAAATAAATTATTCCTATTTAAAGCTAAATACTTACCTGTAAAATAAATCCTAATATAGCTACAATATAAATTATATTTATATTATAGCTATTTTAGGATTAATATTTATTTTACAGGTAACTTTGTATTTATTTTAACCAGGTACAATAGCTATTAAATAGGTATTTTATTTAATTAATTTAATGATAGTATAGTGTTAGGTTTAATTGTAACTTAGGTTAGGATTTATTTTACAGGTAATTTTGTAATTATTTTAACTATTTTAGCTATTAAATAGTTCTTAACTATTTAATAGCTATTGTACCTGGTTAAAATAAATACAAAGTTACCTGTAAAATAAATATTAATCCTAAAATAGCTATAATATAAATATAATTTATATTGTAGCTATATTAGGATTTATTTTACAGGTAAGTATTTAGCTTTAAATAGGAATAATTTATTTAATAAGAGTTAATTAATTTCGTTAGATTTAAATTATATTTAAGTTAGGGGGGTGTTAGTGTTAGGGTTAGACTTAGCTTTAGGGGTTAATACATTTATTAGAATAGCGGTGAGCTCCGGTCGGCAGATTAGGGGTTAATAATTGAAGTTAGGTGTCGGCGATATTAGGGAGGGCAGATTAGGGGTTAATACTATTTATTATAGGGTTAGTGAGGCGGATTAGGGGTTAATAACTTTATTATGATAGCGGTGCGGTCCGCTCGGCAGATTAGGGGTTAATAAGTGTAGGCAGGTGGAGGCGACGTTGTGGGGGGCAGATTAGGGGTGAATAAATATAATATAGGGGTCGGCGGTGTTAGGGGCAGCAGATTAGGGGTACATAGGGATAATGTAAGTAGCGGCGGTTTACGGAGCGGCAGATTAGGGGTAAAAAATAATATGCAGGGGTCAGCGATAGCGGGGGCGGCAGATTAGGGGTTAATAAGTGTAAGATTAGGGGTGTTTAGACTCGGGTACATGTTAGAGTGTTAGGTGCAGACGTAGGAAGTGTTTCCCCATAGAAAACAATGGGGCTGCGTTAAGAGCTGAACACGGCTTTTTTGCAGGTGTTAGGTTTTTTTTCAGCTCAAACAGCCCCATTGTTTCCTATGGGGGAATCGTGCACGAGCACGTTTTTGAGGCTGGCAGCGTCCGTAAGCAACTCTGGTATCGAGAGTTGAAGCTGCGTTAAATATGCTCTATGCTCCTTTTTTGGAGCCTTACGCAGCCTTTATGTGGACTCTCAATACCAGAGTTATTTTTATGGTGCAGCCAGAAAAAAGCCAGCGTTAGCTACGTGGGTCCTTACCGACAAAACTCTAAATCTAGCCGTCTTATTCTAAGTATCTTTGCTCATCTCACGTTCAGAAAGCTACATTGATATCGGCAGCACAATCTTGCTTATAAATCCCCAATATTTAGCAGTTTACATAGTCAGTGAAATGTGTATAGTGTCATAGATAAATGTGCTGGGGCTGTAGAAAAACTTGCATAAGCGTAGGTTTACATTATAATATATGAGAGAGCCTTTATATTGGTGGTTCAGGCGTGTATTATGTACATGTCATAGTCATAGTTCCTTAACTTGCCCCATTTAACTCAACTTGCTTGAAGAGTCTTTTCGTTCCTTGTTTTGTCCCCAATCGCACTTTGAGGCAAGTGCGCAGTTAAATCTAATACAGGCTTTGGCCTGCCATGGGACTCACCTCCGCTTCTCGGATCTGGATCAAATTATCCGTGAACCGACCCCTCCTCTGTGTTGTCGTTTAGAGGCAAATATGTAGCTGTATTAGCAAAACCGGTCAGTCCCAGGTCAGCTGTGTCGGTCTCTGCGGTGTAGGCCCCTATAGTAGGCTCGAGAATGTGCGCTGATCTCTGGAACAGCAGATGCAGATTCTAGATTTTAAAGAGAAACACTCCTGTGGTGGGCAGCTGTATGTCCCCTTACATTTCTGCTGAGTTTTGTCCGAAAACTGTTAGTTGGCAGTAGCCTATGTCGTCCTCACACAGATAGGGATCAGGAGCTCTACTAAAAAGCAGCCATCTCCTAGGCTGACTAGCTCCGCCCCATATTCCCTAATATTTTTGCTCTCCTGCTGACAAACCCACAACCAAATTCAAGAACACTATTCAAAACATTATCAGTTTTTAATATAGGCAATGTTTTTCTAATGATATCACATATAGAATTAGACTCTTGCTGTATGTTGCATTAAACACTGTTTTTTTATTTTTTACCAAAATAATTTTCTTGTGTTCTCTTAGATCTTAACAATTCTTTCTGTTCAATATCAACTACCGGTACTTTTGCCTTATTTAACTGTTTTTTATTATAACCTCATGCTAGAAACTTATTGGTCACATCTTTAGCATGTGCTTCTTATGTTTCCTGTGATGTACAGTTTCTTTTGACATGCATATATTGTTCCTTTGGAATTCCTTCTATTGTATGCCTGGTATGACATGAATTAGCGTTAAGCAAAGTATTACCCGCTGTGGGTTTTCTATTTAATTCTACCTCAATATTGTGTCCAACAACATCATATTTCAAAGTCACATCTATATAATGAATGATACTTCTACTGTACTCCATTGTGAAGTCCAAATGTAAGTCATTACACTTCAAATAGGAAAATAAATTAACTATTCCTATCTCACTGCCATTCCACACAAACAAGAGGTCATCAATATTATGACCAAAATTTATTTTATACATTCTCTAAAGGAATTTCTCTCCCCAAATACATGAAACAGCTCCCAGCAACCTAAATATAGGTTGGCATATGTGGGGTCACATATAGCCCACATAGTAGGGATGGGCGAATGTTTCTAAAAATTTTAAATTTAAAACGAATTTTGATACATTCATTTGTTTGAATCGAATTTCGAATGTTTATATAACATTCTAACATTCTATTTTCATTTTCGAATTTTTCAATACAATTCGAAAATATTCGTTCGAATAATAGATTGTTTAGCTATGTATTCATTCAATTTCGAAATGTAATATTCGAATTCGAATGTGACATTCGAATTCGAATGTGACATTCAAATTTGAAATAGTATTTCTAGTCTACAGCTGTTTAATACATGTAATATTCGAAATCGAATGCTACATTCAAATTTGAATGTCAGATTCAAATTTGAAATAGTATTTCTAGTCTAATACTGTGTTTTAAATGTGATATTCGATTTGAATGTGATATTTGATTCGAATGTGACATTCGAATTTGAAATAGTATTTCTAGTCTAATACTGTGTTTTATAAATGTAATATTCAAATTACATTTATGAATCCAGAATGCTTCCTTCCTATTCATAAGTTGGAAACCGGTTTCCCTAAAGGAATGAATAAAATTTGGGATTTACAATTGTATACCGGCGACTAAATAAACAGTCTGCTTCCATCCTATATTTAATATCATAAGAATAAAAAACTAACAAAATCTGAAAAAGTTTATCATATTAATCTTATTAAACTTTAATTAAAGGTGAAATTATAATGTCTATACCAGTGATATATATAAATATAAATAAATAGCTAGTTATCACAATATTACACTTAGAAAAGTAAAGTGATATATCACAAAATTAATCTTAATAGGCATGAGAAATAAAAATCTTTCTTGTCCAATCAGTATTGCCATATGTGAAACAAAGTATCAGCTAGCCCCCACTATTCATTAATTTTTCAGTAGCTGGTAAACTATTGACACAATTATATTATATCCATCTTTTCAACATGTTATTGAATTGGAATAAATTTTTATATACACGAGACAAGTCATGTCCAATCTCATGTCTGAAATATAGTATATAGTATCAGATAGCTCCCACTAATTATTGATCTGTTAGTTAGTGGTACATCAGAAATAGACTAACTGACAATACTTATTTATAACAATATTAGATTTTGTGTCTGAAAATTCTATCTAATGCCTCTTGCAGATTCGAATATACAACTAATATCCTTCCGTGATATTTAAACATAATCCTTAATTTTCAAAATAACTGTTTTTCTTTAAGAATCTTGTTTTCCCCAATTGAAAATAGTGTATATTGTTTTAATATGTTTAATAACTGTTGTATCACTATGAATGGAATTTTGTAACATTTGTTGAGTTAATAGTGCTATACCCTTGATGAATAAAACCGATTGTTGAAGTTGTGAAGTAGGCCAATAGTGCTGGCCACTAAAGGGTTAACACTTTCAAATTGAATAAATAGCATGTAAGGGAAACAGCTGCTATCCCTGATGAAGTGCTCTGTTTGAGCAGGAAACGCCTCGGAAGGCAGCCTTTTTTCTCCCTGTGTGTTTGGGTAACTACTATGGAATGTGCTTGTACATATTTTAAAGAGATGAAATAAAGTCTTGTTTTTTACGGAATGTCCTGCAAGTGCAGCCTGCATTTCTTCTAACCCCTTTTGAATGACTTTAGTAACATAGTAGATGAGGTTGAAAAAAGACAGAGGTCCATCACGTTCAACCTACACAAATCTATAATATATACAAAAAGCTCCAGTTAAACTTAAATAATCCCTCTAAAAGGTGACCCATTTAATACTAGCAATCATATCCATGAATTTTGTTTATAGACAGAAATGTATCCAAATAATTTTTAAATGTATCTAGGGTATTGGCACTCACTACCTCCTTTGGTAATGAGTTCCACAATTTTATTGCTCTTACAATGAAAAAACGTTTCCGTTGCAGGAGATTAAATCTCCTTTCCTCCAACCTTAAATTGTGACCTCTGGTCACAGACAATTTTCTTGGAATAAACAGAGCTTCTGCCATCTCTGTATATGGGCCTTGAATATATTTATATAAAGTAATCATGTCACCTCTTAAGCGCCTTTTTTCTAAAGAAAACAGACCCAGTTTGGCTAGCCTCTCCTCATAGGTTAAATTCTCTAATCCCCTTATTAGCTTTGTGGCCCTTCTCTGAACTTTTTCTAGTTCTGCAATATCTTTTTTTGCGATCTGTCCCCAGAACTGCACTCCATACTCAAGGTGAGGTCTTACCAGGGCTTTATATAGTGACATAATTATGCTTTCCTCCCTTGAGTCAATGCCTCTTTTAATACATGCTAGTATCTTATTAGCCTTTGAAGCTGCTGCCTTGCATTGTGCACCCATCTTTAGCTTGTTATCTATTACTACCCCCAAATCCCTTTCCTCCTGTGTTTGGTTAAGTCTTTTCCATTTAAATAATAAGTTGCCTGCTTATTTTTACTTCCAAAATGTAGAACCGTGCATTTTCCCATATTAAATCTCATTTTCCATTTACCTGCCCATACTTCTAATTTTTGCAGGTCCTTTTGTAACGAAAGTTCATCCTGCTCTGACCTAATGACCTTACTTAACTTAGTATCATCTGCAAAAATAGAGATGTCGCTATTTAAGAATATTAAAGAATAGGGCCCAGCACTGATCCCTGGGGTACTCCACTGATTACCTTTGTCCAATCTGAGTATGATCCATTTACTACTACTCATTGCTCCCTATCTTTTATCCTGTTATTTATCCATAAACTAACATTTTCAGCTATTCTTATTCCTTTAATTTTGTGCATTAATCTCTCATGTGGCACTGTATCAAACGCCTTTGCAAAATCTAAGTATATCACATCAACTGATTCCCCTTTATCTATATTTTTACTTACTTCCTCATAGAATCTAATTAGATTAGTTTGACATGATCTATTTCTCCTAAAACCATGCTGATTAGAACTCATAATCTTGTTTACACGAATATGCTCATCAATATAATCCCTTATAATCCCATCAAATATCTTCCCCACTATTGATGTCAGACTAACTGGTCTATAGCTTCCTGGATCATCCCTACTTCCCTTTTTGAAGAGTGGCACCACATCAGCTTTACGCCAATCCTTGGGTACCATGCCTGAGGATAATGAGTCTTGAAAAATTAAGAGTAGAGGTTTGTCTATAACTGTGCTACGTTCCCTTAGCACCCTTGGGTGTATTCCATCTGGGCCTGGAGTTATATTTACCTTAATATTATCCAATTTGTTTCTGATATCCTCTATACATAACCCAATTAATGGTATGGGCTGGCATGTTCTATTTTGTTCCAAAGTATCATCCAATGGTTCCTCTCTTGTGTATACTGAAGACAAAAACTGGTTTAGTATCTCAGCCTTCTCGCCATCACTGTTAATCATGCTACCCTCTCCGCATTTTAATGTACCTATATTGTCTTTCTTAGATTTTTTGCTATTTATGTACTTAAAGAACCTTTTTAGGGTTAGATTTAGAATCCTTTGCAATTCATTTTTCATTTTCAATTTTGGCTAATTTGATTGCTTTTTTGCATGCTTGTTACATTCCTTATAAATATGAAATTTTGAGTCTGTACTATTTTCTTTGAAAAATTTGAATGCCCTACTTTTTTCCTAATTTCTCCTAACACATTTATATTCAGCCACATTGGCTTGGATTTTTTATTTTTATTTTTATAACCATATGGTATTTGTTGATATGTATATTTATTTAACAAAGTTTTAAATGTTATCCATTTATCCTCTGTATTTTATTAGAGAATACTTTGTCCCAATTTATGTTATTTAATGATTTCCTTAAATCGTTGAATTTTGCTTTCTTAAAATTAAAAGTCTTGATTAAACCTTTAAGACACTGCTTATGAAAAGAAATTTCAAATGTGACCATGTTATGATCACTGTTACCCAAATGTTCTTTGACTTCTATGTTTGATATTATATCTTTATTATTTGATAGCACTAAATCCAATATAGCGTTACTCCTAGTTGGCTCCTCTATTAATTGTGACAAGAGGTTATCCCTGAGAACATTTATAAATCTATCCCCCTTAGCTGAAATACTAGTTTCATTAGCCCAGTTTATATCAGGGTGGTTAAAATCTCCCATAATTACAGCACTGTTATTAGCAGCCTTACCTATTTGTATTAGTAGTTGAGTTTCATCCAGGTCACTAATGTTGGGGGGCTTGTAGCATGTTCCTAGTAATATTTTTTTAGGATTCCCCCCCCCCCACACTATTTATTTCCACCCACAGGGTCTCTACATTGTCACCTGTATCAGAAATATCTTCTCTTATTGTAGGTTTAAGGTTAGGTTTAATATACATGCAGCTTCCTCCACCCCTTTTATTATTTATTTCCTTTCTAAATAAAGTATACCCCTCTAAGTCAACTGCCCAGTCATGTGAATCATCCCACCAAGTTTCAGTTATACTGATAACATCATAGTCCTCTTCTGCAACTAAGAGCGTCAGCTCCCCCATTTTACCTGTCAAGTTTCTTGCATTTGTTGTTATACATTTAATTTTCATGTGCTTTCTGCTGATACTTGGTGTGCTTTCCTCCATACTTTCTAATGTGACATTTCTTAAGTCCTCTCTTCCTTGAGATATCAAAGGACTGACAGATTCACAGACTGATCTCTCTATTCTATTGTGTTCTAACTGACCCTCCCCCCTTTGCCTAGTTTAAAAGATTCTCTAAACTTGCTACTATCCTTTCCCCCAACACACCTGCACCCATGTCATTCAGATGCAATCCATCCTTACTGTACAAATTGTACCCAAGTGAAAAGTCAGCCCAGTGCTCTAAAAAGTCAAACCCCTCATTTTTACACAATGTTTTTAACCAAGAATTAACAGACCTTAGCTCTTTCTGCCTTACTGAATTAGCACACTGCACTGGTAATATCTCAGAAAATATTACTTTGGAGGTCCTTGCTTTAAGCTTGCTACAATTGTGTTTTATAAATGTAATATTCAAATTCGAATGTGATATTCGAATGTAACATTCGAATTTGAATGTGACATACGAATTCGAATGTGACATTCGAAAACTGTAAATAACATTCGAAAATCGAATTTGTAAGAATATTCGTTCATATCAACATTCTATTATGTAAATCGAATTTCTACAAACACATTCGTTCTAACATTCGAATTTGGATATAAACAAATTTGCCCATCCCTACCACATAGCTGTTCCACGCCTCTGGAGAAAGAAATCACCCCCAAAAGTAAAACCTCAAAATAAATTGCTTTGTATTTTCATTGTAATCACAATAATTAAATGACCATTAACCCATTGTCATGTAGAATGGCAGTGTACAATGAGGCCACATCAAAGATTATAAAATAAAAAACAATCTTGACACTTAATGGTCTCCACTTGTCTAATTAAATCTGTGGTATCTTGAATATAGCTGAATTACCAAAGGATGTAAATATGTGTGAACTAACTAAAGGTTAGCATTTTGTTTTTGTCTTGCTATAACATAAATAGATCTCTAAATACTCTAACCTTTCTTCATTATTTTGTAATACAGTTTATAGTAGTACTGTAATCCTTTATCCATATTGGGCTAAATTACAAGTGGAAAGCAAACATTTGCGCCCTAGAGATAAGTGGCCTGCGCTCGTTGGGCTTACCGCTTTTATTACAAGTTGAAAGTAAATCGTGTGAGCACAATCACAAGTTACGCTAGAATGATTACCATGACTTCAGAGCTCTGGTTAACTGTTTCGTGAAACATAAAAGTTGCACAAAATACATCAAAAATATATTACAAAGTATAGTTACAGTCATAATAACATCATCTAGTAAAATTATTCAATAATAATATTACACACAAAAGTTATATAGGATGTCTCAGGTGTTAGAAAAAAAAAGGCAGGCAAAGGGCTTTAACAAAATTAACATTGGCATGCATAAAAATAAATTTCTAAAGATGCATATGTATATATATGTATGTCTATATATGTGTCCATATGTATTTATATATTTATATGTGCATATATATATATATATATACAGACAAGTGCAATGGAGTCATTGGCCCTTAAGTAGATGGAAACATGTAAAAGCATATTTATGCAATATTCATATTTAATGAAGGTTTTAACTATGTATTTACTGTAATTATTTGACATTCCAATGTTCTACCCAAATATTCTATGTATTTATAAATAGATATTCCTAATATATATATATATATATACCTATATATATATAATCATATATATATATATACACAGTATATATACTGTATATACACAGTATATATATATATATATATATATATATATATATATATATATATATATATATATATATATATAAAATAACTTCAGACATATGTAGAAATATTTATTTATGAATAAATAGAACATATTCTTGTATGTGAGCAACATTGGAATGTCAAATATTCATATTTTCATGTCGAGTTAGGGCAAATTTATTTATAAAATATTTTACCAGGAAGGATACATTGAGATTTCTCTTGTTTTCAAGTATTTCCTGGGTCCACAAAACATTGCATTGATACAATAGGGTACAATAATACAATAACAATATTAATACATAACATATGCAGAATTTAACATAGAACAGGTAGGAAATATAAAATCAACCATGATAGGTGCATTCTGTTTTGAGATATGCAGAAAGGGATCTCTTAAAGGATTTTAGACTTGGGGAAGGTTTTAAAGTGTGCGGGAGGTCGTTCCATAATTGAGGTGCTCTGTAGGAAAAGGAGGATCGAGCTGCTTTATTTTTGTATGGAGGCAGACTAAATAATATACTGCTACTGGATCGGAGGTTATGGGAGGTGGGAACAGCCGGAAAGGCTCTTCCCAGAAAGGCTCAGGAAAGATGGAGAGTGCGTCTGGATTCCAGCGACAGCCAGTTTAGTTCTTTTAGCATGTCACAATGGTGGGTCCTGTAGTTACATTGTAGCACAAAGCGGGAGAACAAGTTATACAGTGTATTAAGTTTATTAAGGTGAGTTTGCGGTGCAGGTGCATATACTACATCTCCATAATCCATGATTGGCATCAGCATTTGCTGTACAATCTTTTCCTTTACTGTAGGGCTTAGGCAGGATTTGTTTCTGTACAGGGCACCTAGTTTTGGATTGAGTTTAGATGCAAGTTTTTCTATGTGGAGGACAAAAGATAGATTGGGGTCTAACAACATACCCAAGTATTTGAAAGAGTGGACTGCGGTTAGTGTGCCATTTGATTTTGTTTTAATGCATAGATGGGACTTTTGTAGTTTGTGTAATTTTAGTACCATTCCAAAGATCATTGTGACAGTTTTGTCAGTGTTTAGGAAGAGTTTGTTTTTTGAGATCCACTTTTCTACCTCTGTGAACTGGTCTTGGAGCACTGCCTCAAGCTGCAGCAGATCGGGTTTGTTTGCATAGATTACTGTGTCGTCTGCGTACATGTGTACAGTTGAGGATTTGCAGACATTTGGCAGATCATTTATAAATAATGTGAATAGTAGGGGGCCGGGAATGGAACCTTGGGGAACACCACACGTGACTGGGAGAGGGAGGGAGTCGCTGTCAGAAATGGAGTTATATTGTGATCAATCCGATACATATGATCGAAGCCAGGTTAGCGGATGATCACCAATACCTGAGTTTTTTAGTTTGAGCAGTAGTATGTCGTGGTCTACTGCGTCAAAGGCCTTTGCAAAATCAAGAAATATAGCTCCAGTTAGGTATCCTTGTTCCATGCCAGTTTGGATGTTGTTGCAAAACTTTTAAGAGGGCAGTTGTAGTGGAGTGATTCGGGCAAAAACCCAATTGAACAGGGGTCATATAGCTAGATTGTTGGTAATACTCACATATTTGCTTATGGACGCATTTTTCTAAGGTTTTTGACAATACTGGGAGCAATGATATTGGGCGATAGTTTGTAACCATGGTTAACTCACCACTTTTATGGATAGGCACTACTCTTGCAGTCTTCCAAAGTTTGGGTATGTATCCAGACACCAAAGATTCTTTATTTAGGGTTGTAACAGGTTTAGCAATTGCTGACGCGCTAAGCTTCAACAGCATTGCTGGGATTTTATCAGGTCCAGATTAGTTTTTCATTTTTAGATTATTAAGGTGTTTCTTAACAACATTGATGGGTACAGGTCTAAAATTGAACTTATATATATTTGGTCTTTGTATATTTAGTGGGGCCTGATCCACATTTGTAGTTTCAGGATGCGTGTCATTTATTAGCTTGTCAATCACGGTGGTGTAGCATCCGACAAATTAATTGTTAAAGGCATTTGCTACTTCTAAGGGAAGTTGCATGGTTTGGTTATCCACTTTGACAGTGGAGGGTTTGGAGTGGATTGGGGGAGTGTGTAAGTTATTTATGACTTTCCAAAACTTTCTAGGGTTTGATATGTTATTTTTCAGATTTTCACAGAAATATTAGGCCTTGGCCAATTTTGTTTGTTTAGTGCATATATTTCGCCATTTTCTATATACACAGTGATCGTTCATAGAGCCAGTATGCTTGAACTTTGACCACAATGAATCCCGAAATTGGTACATTTGAATGAGGTCAGCTGTGATCCAATTCATATGCGCTTCTTCTACTCTCAGTTTACGCAGCGGGGCATGCAAATTCCAAACTTGTAGGAGTTCGGACTGAAGGAATTCAACTGCAGAGTCTAAATCTGGAATAAGGTTTAATCTGTGCCAGGGGAGGTTCTTGATGTCACTTAGAAATGATTGAAAATTAAATTTTTTGAAGGACCTGGTGATTTTAACCTTGGGAGAGGATTTAATAGCCCTTATTTTGCGCACGCAGTATACTAAGCAGTGGTCACTGAAACTGTTAGGGAGAACACCTGCCTCCTGGATTCGGTCAGGGGAAGTGGAGAGAATCCAATCGAGGAAGGTGTGGTTATAGCTTTTAATGTTTATGCGAGTTGGGGATGAGATTAATTGCGTTAGCTGCATAGTCTTAAATGGTGAGCAATAACTATAGTTTTTAGGATTCAGCCAATCAATATTAAAATCTCCAAAGACCAAAATTTCACTTTTTGGGGTTTGAGCTATGGTTTCACTAAGGAGATGGGCTATGTCAGAAAGGGAATGCACAGGGGAGCTAGATGGACGGTAGATTCCTGCAACAATGATTGATTTACTGCACGTGATCTCAATTGTGCCAGAAAGGAAATCAAAGGTGGCAGAAGAGCTAGATTTTTGTAAGGGGGTGAACTTTATGGAATTGTCAACATAAATTACAATGCTGCCTCCTCTTTTTGCTCTGTCAATTCTATGGCATGAATACCCATGTATAGCAATGGCAGAGTCAGGTATTTTTGAGGTTAGCCAGAATTCAGAGCTCACAATGATTTTGGGCTTGTAATGCAAACACCATGCTTGCAGTGCATCGATTTTTGGTAGTAAGCTGCGGATGTTACTGTGCACAAAGGAGAGGCCTTTTTTAGCTGGAAGGCTAGGAATGGAATTCATTGGGGGACCAGGGTTAGACTCTACATCATTTGCAAGAGCAAGTAACATAAGGAATAGGAATTTGGACATAATTTTTGATTGGCCATAAAGGGAATGGGATACTTTATAATTTTGTGAGGTGGGGGTAGGGGGACTGCTTTTTATAACTCTCTACCAGCATTCGGCAGTTAAGTTATGGCAACAGAGCAAGCCATGGTGTATGATAAATCGTTTTCCAGAAGTCTACCTGTTCATTGCAATTGGCAGTTTTAACAGCTGAGTGAAAATCCTTGTATTTTCTGGGAGTTTTTGGGGCAGGAATATATTTCAAATTAGGCTGTTCCTTGCAAATGGCAGTTTTAACAGCTGAGTGAAAATCCTTGAAAATGAGAATATGTGATTGGGTTTGCACGAGAGTGGGGTGTTTTTTCCACTTTTTTTCTCCATTGACATCTATATGTGAATACGTGAATGTGCATGCAATATTCTAACCAGATTTTTGCACTTGTCGGGTTACCTCGAGAGCGAGAGCGAAAACAGTTTACTTTCAACTAATAATACAAGCTCAAACCGACGAGCGAAAAAATTTACTTCTAGCACAATTAATGTTCAAGCTCCACTCCTTATCTGGCCCATTATATTTACACTCAACAAATAGTCCTGTATTATAAATAATTATTGTGCATAATGTTCAGCTATCTGTGATCTAGTTACCTGACTAGCATTATTTTCATTTTGATAACTCCATTTGTTAATGTCAAGTGTAATTGTTTTGCTGATGAATAATGCCTTTTGACTTTTTAGTGCTTAGTGTTCAGGCAAAGAAATTGTTTTATGTTAGAAATGATGATGTTAGAATAAGAGTTACAGGGTCCTTTTAATCAAACTTTTTCTGCCATATATATATAAAAGAGCTGCAGTTAAACGTGAAAATATATATATTTTTCACGAAAAAAAGTGCTTAAAAGAGCAATGTGTTAGGAAAGTAGCTGATACAAGTTTAATTGAATTCCAAGCTGCTGCAGAAAAACTATTTTAAATAAGCTGGGCTCTCGTTCCTCATTGGTAGATGATCATTGTGTCTGCCTTCTGTTTACATATCTTTTCCATAGAAAATACTACATTTTTCATATTTCAGTATAAGTGGTCGTTTCAACTGTCAGAAGCAGTTATTTCAAATGACAAAACAAAGGTTCACACAATGGTTAAAAATACGGAAGCAATACGCCCTTTACACAGCCACCAAAACACTTCCCCCACTGGGGTGTTTCCAAAGATTCCTGTTTTTCTGTATGGTGGAGTATGATGTCCCTCCATGCTTCCCTTGACAAGCTATTTCCTATTCCCTCTGCTTGGAAAATGTCACTTTTCATACTAGTGTTATTTAATAAATCCAGAGAGTTGTTAGCTGCACATAGGCTACAAGGGTCAAAGACCTACTGCACTAAAAGGGACATTCTAGTCTAAATTAAACTTTCATTATTCAGATAGGGCATGCAATTTAAATCAACTTTCCATTTTACTTTTATCGTCAAATTTGCTTTGTTATCTTGGTATTCTTTATTGAAAGCTAAACCTAGTTAGGCTCATATGCTAAATTCTAAGCCCTTGAAGGTCGCCTCTTATATCGGTACATTTTGATATTTTTTCCAGCTAGACAGTGCTAATTCATGTGTGCCATATAGATAACATGCACAAAACCAAAAGAAGAACAGTGCTGGGCTGGGTGATTACTATACGTGGTATGCTATATGACATCAATGCTGTTCCCATGTATAGCATATGAAAAACTGCTATATAGATGTAAGGTGAACAAATTTCACAAGGTGTATGAAAAATGGACTCAAGTGCTCAAATCCACTAAATGAAGAAATGTTCAAAAATATCACAGATGTTGCCAAACTGCAACCCGGTGCATGATACACTGAAAGTTACCTGTGTCCCGAAACAATGTCCAGATCATGGAGCACTTGGAAAGAGCTGTAATCTGTGTCAGCTATGAGACCGTGCTGGTACCTCCTATCTCCCTGCTGAGGCTTTAGCTGGGCGGGTGTCCCAAAAATTCAGTCAGCGGTAATGAGATTAGAAGCTGTGGAACCGCTATATACAGTGCTGTGGGGCAACTTTGGAAAAGGAAAAAGGAGTAAAGACTTGCACTCTCTTACCACCTCTTAACCGTTGTAAACTCACCACCACGATTGGGCTAAAACGCCAAGCCTTCCTAGGTTCCTTCTGACGTAACCGTGTCACGTGATGCCTCCGACGAGGCCGCCAAACACTCTCCGCTCAGATCAAATCGATGGCAGTTATAGGAGGATACAGCCACGGTATTACCCCAATAGGGAACCAGCACCATGAAAGTATGAGGAATGCTGCTACCAGACAGGCAAAAGGCATAAACAATCCAAAAAGGTAGACAGTAACAGCAACTTGAATAAAAAGTTCAATCTTTATTATTCCATTTTAAAATACATACTCCAAGGAAGAATTGTAGAAAAAAGATACACGGATACACAAGACAGTATACGCGTTTCGGCGTGAGCCATAATCACTACTGATAAAATGGTACATTCAGAAGTTGTTTAAAAATGCTGTACTTAGCCCCCATTGGTTTAAACCAATATTTGATCAAACCAATAGCTGTGCATCAATGCGTGTAGATACAAAAACACATAAGCACAATGTTAATAGTGTTTATTACAGAACACAATAATCTGTTACATTCTACAATAATACACTTAGTATTCAAGACACACAGAATATACAAATTATACAAAAAATATATGTACAAAGAAACTCCTACACATAATATAGAAAAACAGGCATATTGCATCTCAGTGAACTAAAAATAGGATTGTTAATAACAATGTCGGAATATTATCTTGAAAAACAAAAAAGAAATAAATTATTGAATTAAACCAAATTGTAAATAGGTAACTAAATCTTATTTATGTTATTAGTATTGTTATTGTTCCACCTCATAGTATTCTGTAAAGGGCTGAATCTTAACCCTTTAAGGACACAGCTTTCAGTTTGCTCAATTGTTTTATGACGGAAAACTTCCGTCATATGTCCTTAAGAGGTTAAACAAACATATGTTGTTCCCATTTCAGATACCCAGACTAAAAGCTGTAATCAGTAATACATATATCTGGAACAACAGTTTAAGGGGACAATTGTGCACGTAATACATGACTGCACAATGATAGCATATGGTGAGCTATGTGCGTTTTTATAGATATTATGGAACAACTCTAATGCAGGGAAGATAGTGCATATGAAGATCAAACAATGTGATCCAAACTAGAATACATGATTTTTCTCATGGATAATGCTATGACTGTCCCACTCTCCACTGGAACTATCAGGTTTATTCCCAATAATTAATGAGATCAAATTCTGCATTAAGTCCTAATGGGACCTTAGTTGAGAATTTAAAAATCCATAACATTTATCGTCTGTCCAAAAGTCTTTGTCTGTCTCCACCTCATCTAGGAGGGATCACCTTGTCAATAGCTAGCCATTTAAAGCTAGAGACATTTTTCCCATATATATTGAAGAAATGTTGTACTATAGGTGACGTAGATTTCCCTGTATTGATTTTAGATAGGTGTTCTCTAATCCTAGATCTGATGTCACGGGTCTTGAGTCCGACATATTGTGTATTGCAAACAGTGCATGTGATAAGATATATCACAAATGTAGATGTACAATTGAGACAATAATTGATCTCAAACGAACGACCCATGACAGCAGATGTCAAGGTGTCTGAGACATCTATGTAGTCGCAAGCTTTGCATCTACTGCTACCACATCTGTACATGCCCTTACTAGTGAGCCATGAGCTGGTAACCATAATGGTCCTAGTTAGTTAGTACTGTGGGTGAAAGGTAGCTACCCAACGATTTGTTTCTCCTGTAGGAGCACCTGACACATTCTTTAACACAGTCAATCAATTTGTCATCAGCTACTAGTAATCTTAAATGCTTTTTCACAATATCACAAATGCGATAGTACTCAGTACTGTAGTCCGTGACAAAATTGACTTGATTGGTTTCCTTTATTCCCAAGGAGTCCTCTCTGTCCAGCAATAAGCTAGATCTATTTACACTCTTTACTTCCCTGATGGCTCTCTTGATAGTTTTGCCTGGATAACCTCTTGTCTGTAAGCGACCTACCAACTCCTTCTGATGCTGTTGGAAACTTCTTTCAGTGGAGCAGTTTCTCTTGGTCCTAATCATTTGTCCCATGGCAATAGAGTATGAGACATTCTTAGGGTGGCAGCTAGTGGCATGCAATACAGAATTACCTGATATCGGTTTATGTACATATTGCTCTCAATATGGCCATCAGCTGTGCCACTCAATGTTACATCCAAAAAATTGATGGATGTGGCAGACATGTCAAAGGTAAATTTGAGGTTCAGAACATTTGTGTTGATGTATTCAATGAATTCCGTCGATTCCTCTGGAGTTCCTTGCCATATAAACAGGAGATTGTTGATAAAATGGCCTTAATATACAATGTTGCTTCGGAAGTGATTTGAATCTCCAAAGATGTGGGACAGCTCCCACCAACCCATATATAGGTTGGCATAGGAGCAGGCAAATTTTGCCCCCATAGCTGTCCCACACCTCTGGATAAAAAAAATCCCCTCAAACTCAAAGTAATTATGGCCTAGGAGGAAGCGTGTTACATCAACTACAAAAGTACGAAACTTCTCCTCCAAATTGGAGTATAGAGAGAGCATTGACTTGAGTGCTGCCAAACCCTTGTCGTGGGGAATGGAGGAATAAAGGGCAGTGACATCCACTGTTAGCCAACTAAAGGAGGGGGCCCACTTAAGATCAATTAGATTCCTTAGTACATGTTTAGTATCTCGTAAATAGCTAGGCAATATCTGAACCAAAGGGTAAAGAATACCATCAAGCCATTCAGATACATGTTCAGATAATGATCCTATACCGCTAACAATGGGGTGTCCTTTTACTGATGTGAGCGACTTGTTCACCTTCGGGAGATGAAAAACCGGAGTTACCGGATGTGAGACACATAAGTAATCAAAAGTGTCATGATCAATAAATCCCTTCTCGAGGCCATCATCCAGAGGGTGCATAAGTTCAGAGTGGTATTTTTTAGTAGGATCAATTGATAGTACAGAGTATTGGGTATTATCATAAAGTTGGCGTAAGGCCTCTTCTCTATATGCTTGTCTATCCATGACAACCACCATATGTTATCATTGTGCAGTCATATATTACGTGCACAATTGTCCCCTTAAACTGTTGTTCCAGATATATGTATTACTGATTACAGCTTTTAGTCTGGGTATCTGAAATGGGAACAACATATGTTTGTATAAGATTCAGCCCTTTACAGAATACTATAGACTGCATGACGTCTGTTTTAGTCACATGAGGTGGAACAGTAACAATAATAATAACATAAATAAGATTTAGTTACCTATTTACAATTTGGTTTAATTCAATAATTTATTTATTTTATGTTTCTCAAGATAATATTCTGACTTCATTCTTTTTTTCACTCATTGTGACTTTAACTAAGATATTTCAGCTTATCTACGTCATTGTTATTGACAATCCTATTTTTAGTTCACTGAGATGCAATATGCCTGTTTTTCTATATTATGTGTAGGAGTTTCACTGAAAGCATACACTCTCTTGTGTATCCGTGTATCTTTTTTCTACAATTCTTCCTTGGAGTATGTATTTTAAAACGGAATAATAAAGATTGAACTTTTTATTCAAGTTGCTGTTACCGTCCACCTTTTTGGATTGTATATAGATAACATGCTCACTCTTTTTGGCTAAAATGCATGTCTGTCGGTACAAGGTAATTGCAGAGGTAAGAAGTGTATTAATAAAGCTGTGTTGGTTATGCAAAACTGGGTAATGGGTAATGAAGGGATTATCTATCTTTTTAAACAATACAAATTCTGGAGTAGACTGTTCCTTTAAGCATAATACGCCACATAATAAAGAGGTACACTTCGATCTCATTAATTATTGGGAATGAACCTGATGGTTCCAGTGGAGAGTGGGACAGTCATAGCATTATCCATGAGAAAAATCATGTATTCTAGTTTGGATCACATTGTTTGATCTTCATATGCACTATCTTCCCTGCATTAGAGTTGTTTCATAATATCTATAAAAACGCACATAGCTCACCATATGTTATCATTGTGCAGTCATGTATTACGTGCACAATTGTCCCCTTAAACTGTTGTTCCAGATATATGTATTACTGATTACAGCTTTTAGTCTGGGTATCTGAAATGGGAACAACATATGTTTGTTTAAGATTCAGCCCTTTACAGAATACTATGAGGTGGAACAATAACAATACTTATAACATAAATAAGATTTAGTTACCTATTTACAATTTGGTTTAATTCAATAATTTATTTCTTTTTTGTTTTTCAAGATAATATTCCGACATTGTTATTAACAATCCTATTTTTAGTTCACTGAGATGCAATATGCCTGTTTTTCTATATTATGTGTAGGAGTTTCTTTGTACATATATTTTTTGTATAATTTTTATATTCTGTGTGTCTTGAATACTAAGTGTATTATTGTAGAATGTAACAGATTATTGTGTTCTGTAATAGACACTATTAACATTGTGCTTTGTTTTTGTATCTACACGCATTGATGCACAGCTATTGGTTTGATCAAATATTGGTTTAAACCAATGGGGGCTAAGTACAGCATTTTTAAACAACTTCTGAATGTACCATTTTATCAGTAGTGATTACGGCTCACGCCGAAACGCGGTTACTGTATTGTGTATCCGTGTATCTTTGTTCTACAATTCTTCCTTGGAGTATGTATTTTAAAACGGAATAATAAAGATTGAACTTTTTATTCAAGTTGCTGTTACCGTCCACCTTTTTGGATTGTATATAGATAACATGCTCACTCTTTTTGGCTAAAATGCATGTCTGTTGGTACAAGGCAATCACAGAGATAGAAGTGTATTAATAAAGCTGTGTTGGTTATGCAAAACTGGGTAATGGCTAATGAAGGGATTATCTATCTTTTTAAACAATACAAATTCTGGAGTAGACTGTTCCTTTAAGCATAATACGCCACATAATAAAGAGGTACACTAACAGTCATTATTGGTGCCATAACAGACAGGCATGTACATTGTAACTCTCTTATCAGAATCAGAAAAGGAACAATGCAGAAAGGCTAAGCTAGTAGAGTGAGGAACAAATAATATTTGTAGCATAAACTAATAATTATAAATTCAACACATTGGATTTATAATCTTAACCTGCATTATAAAAACCGAATCATAAATATGGCTTTGCATCTAGCTCCATCTGGCAATACAGATGCTGAATTTATCATCATTATTGCTAACTGCTATTGAAAAATAACCTCTAATGTCATGTACCTAACCAGGTTCTTGTTACCATCATCTTTATTTGACATAAAGAACCTTCATTTGACTTATCAGTTAAAGGGATATGGATACCAAACATTTTCTTTTGTGAATCAAACTAAGGATATCATTTTAAAAATCTTTACACTCTATTATCAAATTTGCTTAGTTTCCATGATATTCTGTGTTGAAGAGATACCTAGGTAGGCAACTGGAGCACTACATGGCAGGAAATAGTGCTGCCATCTAGTTTTCTTGCAAATTGATAACAGTCCTGCTGCCATAAAGTGCTCCAGATATGGGCCGACTCATAATATTATTATTTGCAGAGAACTGCTTGAAAAGTAAAGTGTTCAACTGTACACACATTGGGCCTGATGATCATTATCATTCAAACATTTTTTTTACAAATATAAATATAAGCATGTATAGTGTCCAAAAGACAGAAACAAAAGATAAGATACATCAATACATATTCCTGTAATATCTTCTTTTTGTTGGAACCAGAAAGTATAAATTAAAATTATCACATTCCTCTACATAACATTGAATAAACATATAACATTCATATGTGTTTAAGTCATCATTTATACCTTTATATCTAAGTCCACAGAAAGAAAAAGAGTAGAGAGAAAGAAAAAAATACCAGAGGACTCTCATATCAGTCCTGACACAAGCCAGAATGTAGATACTCTTAGTACTTTCCCCTAAAACCGAGGTATAAATGATATCATTACATATATATGTACCACTTAACATATATCATTGATATTAGACCAACAAAGAATAAACTACTTATTCTAAGTATAATAAAGATTAAAAGATATTACAACCTTTTTACAAGAAAAAAACAAGAAGGAAGAACAGAGAACAGCATCCTTATGCAAAGAGTATATGATATCTCTACCTTCTACTGTGAAGTAAGACTAAGTTGAGTCCTGGTAAGTGGGGAAAGGGAAGGGGGGATGACAAAGAAGGAGGGAAAAAAAGTGAGGGGGGCCCAGGGGGGGACCTTTCCTTAAACCAGCATGAGGAAAGTTTTGAGACCATCTAGGCTACTACCCTTCTTAATCGTTCATCCCAGTATTTTGAAATGGGATCATAATTTGTCTCTGGGAATTGCTCCTATATAATTTAAGAAAATCCAGCCATTTTATATCAAACTTATGTAGTGAGTGTGTATGCAGCCGCTCCAAGCCCTCCGGTCGGCGTTGACTGTGGCTCAAACAAATGACGTCATAGACGTTGCCACAACTTCGGCTGTACTGGCAAAAGGTGCTCGTGTTGACAGGGTGCTATGCCTTAGTTGCAATGAATCACTTTGCTTGATATCGAGACTCAAAAAATAAAAAATAGGCAACACTTGCATCAAAGATTTCAAAAGCTTTATTATCCTTCACTTGAGGCAAAAGGGTGACACAGAATGAACGTTTGACGTGTTTCACGCCCCATAGTGGCGTTTCATCAGAGACAGTGAGTGTTCCTGACCAAGGCCCTCTTATATCGGGTCATGGTACAAACATATTTAACCCTTTAATGTAACATTAAACAGCACACATTAAAAGTATATGTAAATTGACATAAAATATGCTACAGTTTTCATTGTAAAGAACAAAATATTTTGCAGAATATATTGGAAAGAACAATTGATTTAATTATATATTATCTACAAACTATGTCTCAGCTAAAGAACTAAATTAAGATATAAATATATGGTTAAAAAAGCCTTAATAAATTTGTCTACTATCTCATGGAATTTCAGATATTACACTCTATTCCTGAATAGCACTTAACTCATATGAACCAGGATTTTAAGTTTAATTTTTACTATCTGAACCAATCTCCCCCTTAATTCGGGAATAATTCTATAGAATGTATAGTTAGACTATTTATTCAAAATAGCTAATATCCCATTCAAGGTTGAGGCCATCTGGAATTCTGGTTTTAAGTTTATATATCCAGTACAACTCTTTCCTATCTAGGATTTTGTACTTATTCCCACCTCTTAAAGTGACCTTGGCTATATCTATTACTTTTACCTTGAAATTCCCTTCATTAGTGAAATGTGTTATATTAAAGTGTCTAGCCACTGTAGAGTCCTTACAGTAGTTTTTGACATCGTTGACATGCTCCCTCACTCTTACATTGACCTCTCGAGTCGTTTTCCCCACTGGATTTTGCAAATATTGCATTCCAATAAATATACTGCAAATTTAGTTTTGCAGTTAGCATAAAAAGAGATATTATACTCAATGTCATCTACAGAAGATTTAAATGTATTAGTGATTTCCATCATATTACAAGTTAGACATGTCCTTGCTCCACATTTGAAGCAGCCTTGTTTCCTTAACCAATTTTCTTTGTTAATGGTCACCACATTTAAGACCATACTGGGTGCTAACTTTGCAGCCAAAGTTTCGGGCTTCTTAGACACAAACTTCTTCAATATTCGCACTATATCCGAAAATTGATTGGTGTATTCTGTAGTAAAAACTATACTATTATCAAATTGCAAGGGAGTGTCTTTTTTGTCCTTGGATCTATTTCTCATTTTTCCAATTTCCAATTTTGTTTTCTCCAGCTTACTACGGTCATAACCCCTGGCCAATAATCTCATTGTGAGTTCATCAGCCTGTTGGGAATATATTTGATCGTCATCTGTTAGAAAATGGCCCTTATCAAATGAGGGGGATGGCATGAACTCGCATGTAGGATAGTGTTACCAGCTGTTAGTTTGCGGAAAGTTTTTGACACTATCTTTCCTGTATCCACTCTCCCCTCTAATGATATATCCAAGTCAACACATTTCTGACTAAATCCTCCTACAAACCTTAGGCTCATCTCATTATTATCAAGAAAGGCAATACAATTCTGAAATTTTTCATCTTCAAAAGGCTCATCAATGATCAAAATTATTGTTCAATTATAAATTGAGTTTGCAACAGAAACGCTAAATTATTAATAGATGGTTCCCTTTTATTCTTTCAATTCCTAAGAATGAGGTATCTCCCCCCACTTAAGATAGTTGTATTAATACATTCAATATTAACTAATATTAACTTGTCCCCTTTGTCTAACATACTGAGGATATGCTTCATCTCCAAAGTAATATTAACTCTTATCCCTTTCCTAACAAGAATTGGATATGTTGCCAAAATTGATGTATTTTCGGGCAGCTCCAAAACATGTGGACCAGGTCAGCCTGAGGTGAACTACACAGGGGACAAATATTTTGTGACAGAGGGTACCATTTATTTATTTGAGAAGGATGTATATATACCCTATTAATTCATTTAAAATGAGACTCTCTCCAAACTGCAGATAATGTAGCATTCTCCACATTCACAATGCTACGCTTCACCTTGTCTCCATCTATTGCTGGAAAAACAGGCTGCCATTTTAGACAAATATCCAGAACATTAGGCTCACCCATATTGATTAAAATCATTTTATACCAATAACTAATAGAATGCTTACCCATTTTAAAGAGAGATAGACCCATTTTTATGCCTGAATGTGACCATACCATATTAAAATCTTTAGTTATTTCAAAAAAAAATGATGTACTTGTAGGTATACATAGAAATCTGTATGCCTAAGACTATAACAATCTTTAAGAGTCTCAAAGGTGAATACTCTGGGTGTGTCAATTTCATTAAATTGCCATAGATATGAAGATTGATGACACTACCTGAGGCTTCCGGTTTGGGCGGACTGACAGACACGCTCCTCAGTCCCAAGCTGATCCTCAGCGATTGATCTGTGAGATTGAGCCCAGCTGCTCCCACCCGCTTACCCAGCCTGGTTCTGGGTTGTGCGGGATCCCAGTGTGGAGCCTTTGATACTATCAAGCCGGAGCAAAGATCCGGGGTTGGCCAGGCCCCCGTCAGTACTGCCGCTGGTAGGTCGAGGCTGTCACCTGGCGGAGGGATCTGTCGGTGGTGCCTCCTCCTCGCGGTGAAGTTCCACATCGTGTGTTTGCTTGGAGGAAAGATCATTCACAGGTCTCGGGGGTCTCACCTGTTGTATCAGAAGCTTGGTGGCGTGAGAAACTGCTGTAAGGAGTTCAGTCTTCCTATTTGTATGTCCCATAATTTTTTTCAGAGGGCTACTGACCCATTTTGAAGTTAAGATTGGGCAGGAGAACCTTTCTACAAGTCGGAGATTGGTCGCAGAGGATCCTACAGGCCTTACTAGATCCTACAGGTACTGTTACACTTAGCCTACTAATGTTCCTGAGCTGTGTTGCTGCATAGAGGAGATCCCAGTTGCATATCTTTGCTCAGGAAAGTAAAGCTATCCTTTTTCAGTCAGCCACATTATTTTACCTATAATCAGGCAACTTCAATTGCACTTAGTGTTTTTCTTTTCTTTTGTTCTTACTACTTCTTTTGGGGATACAAATGGCTATAATAATTGTTGGACTGATTAAGGAAGGCATCTGGAAAAAGTGAATCAAAGAAAAGGGGAAAAACCAAAGAGGGACTAGCTGTGAAGAGCTGTATTTTGCCCTTATGTCGATTAATAACAAAAAAGGGGGGATTGTGGACTCTATTTAAAATATTTATGCTGCTGGTTACGTCAGGTTGTTATAGTTTAAAGTGTTTTTTTTTTTTATATAACCATGTGCACCTGCTGTAAGATATGGGAATTTTCCCATCTTTTGGCTAACTTGATTTATGGTAACAGTTTTTAAGTATTACTGATAGAGGTTTAACCATCTATGAGTCATATCTAGATTTAGTCCTCTTCTGGGTATTAAACTAGAAGGCAGAGATAGGACAGGACTACATTTCTTTGTCTGCATATCAAAAAAAAATATTGTATAGGTATTAAAAATTGGGCCCTGAGCACTAAGTAGCACTAATTTTCACTTGCGTATATATGTGTATATATATATATATATATATATATATATTACGCAGACTAAGCAAAATTCTCCTATAATGCCTGCAAAAGTCAAAGATAAAAGGAACAAAAATCCAAAAATTTCTGTGGAAATTGCCCCAGATATAGCCCTGCCTGTCATGGATATGCAATCCCTGTTAACACAAATGACAGCTCTCTTTTTCCCCCAGTTTGATATCATTAAAAAAGAGCTCACCAATATAGCGTCAGAAATTACGACTCTAGCGAGTGAGGTTAAACAATTTTCAGCCAGATTGAACGAGGCTGAAAATAGAATCTCTAACTTAGAAGATCTAACTAATTTACAGGAAGGTACAGTACGTTTGCAGGAGACTAAAATCTCTAATTTACAATTGCGCCTGGAGGATCTCGAAGGCCGCTCCAGACGTAATAATATTCGCATTGTGGGTCTTCCAGAATCAGCTCAGTATCAGGATCTCCTAAAGATTACCTCTTTGTTGCTACCCCAGGCTCTGGGTTTCCCCCCTCACCAACTCCCTTTGGCAGTAGAAAGAGCACACAGGATTGGGGGTAGAAATCCCGGCCTGGGTAGGCAAGACAGAGGGAGAATGTGTATCTTTAAATTACTCCGTTATCAGGATAAAGTAGAACTCCTGAAACTCTACAGGAAAACTGAGTCTTTTACATTTGATAATAATAGATTACTATTATTCCAAGACTTTTCCATGGAAACCTCCTCTAAGAGGAAGTTAATGGCACCTTATTGTAAGAAAATCCTGGATAAAGGTCTTAAAGCATGGCTGGTTTATCCAGCTAAAATTATCATAGAAACGCAGGATATGAGAAAAGCTTTAAATAATACCCAAGATGCGCAGGAGTTCATTGATAACCTCAATTAAATAGGGGTAAAACCAATGTATGTTTTAATTTCAAACTTGATATGAATAACGTGGTAATTACTTGGTTTGTCATGCTATTAGATGGTTTGATTTTTCTGAACTTATTTTTTTTCAATTTATTTTACTTTACAGCAGTCTGTTTTAATGTATCTATTAGAGGGAGGGGTGTTGTTGTTTCTTTCTTTGTGTGTTTTTTTTTTTTCTCATCCTCGTCTCCTTTCCCCTCTTTTCTCTTGCTTTCCCCTCTCCTCCTGTCCCGCCCGAGTCTCCTTTCCTTATTAGCGAATTTTTAACGTTCAAAGCCGGCCTTATGAGAATCAGCATATATTTTTCAAATTGTAATGAGTATAAACACTGATAAGATTAATTTTATTTCCTGGAATGTTGGAGGCATAATATCCCCTAAGAAACGCAAACTCATTATTAAATACTTACCAAATTCATACCAGATGTTGTACTGTTACAAGAGACTCACCTTAAAGAATCAGAAGTTTCTAAAATGAAATGTAAATGGGTGGGAGAAATAGTTGCCGCTCCTGCTATGGGAAGGAGATCAGGGGTAGCGATTCTTTTTCATAAAAATCTGGATTACAATATTATAAAATATGAGTCCGACCCAGAAGGAAGGTTTATTATCTTACAGGTGATACTTAACGGCTGTAATTATACTTTATGCAATGTTTATGGTCCAAATAATTTTACAAAAGAATTTTGGGACAAAATAAGAGATAAGTTATTCCCTTTTGCTGACGGGAATTTAGTAGTAGGGGGGGATTTTAACATGTCTACCTGTCCTAAACTAGACAGACTATCGACAAAAAACAATAGATATTATTATAAGGTTGCAAAATATTTTAAGAAATTCTGTCTTGGACTAAATCTGATAGATATCGGGAGGTTAAAATACCCGGACGTTCGTAAATTTACCTGTGAATCAAAAGTGCATAAGACTTTTTCCAGGATCGATATATTATTTCTTTCTAAGGTACTGGCCATATGTAAAACGAAGGCTACCATTAATGATATTGTGATCTCTGATAATGCGATAATTTCGCTCACACTTCTGGCATCAGCTAGACATAAAGATCAAGGCGTTTCGTTTTTCTTTCCCAGTTTTTTAATAAATAATCCTAAATTTATGAATTGGCTGAAACAGAAGTGGAAAGACTACACTACCTTTAATATCGCGCAGTACAGTAAGATTGAAATCTTTTGGGAGGCAGCTAAGGCTGTTATAAGAGGAGAAATTAAATCGTACCTATGTACTTGGAAAAAAAAAATCCTCTTTAGAGAAACACAATTAGCAGCGCAGGTAAGAAACGCTCTTAGTACCTTCTATAGAGATAAATCCTCTGCGAACTGGGATAAGTATTGCAATGCTAGAAGGGAAAGGGATATCTTTTTACAACACAGATCACATGAGGAGGAATTAAAAATTAATCACCAATTCAGGGGTATCTATGGTATTTCAGCTAAACATTTAGCGAAATTTCGTGAATATAAGAAAAAATAAGAATCTTATTCCAGCGATTAAGGATGAAAATATAAGATATACTGATCCAGACGATATTAACAAAACCTTTTTTAAGGTTTTCCAACAACTATATTCAGAATCAGAGGTCAATGATGATAATCTTACAAAGTTTTGGTCACAAATTAATATTCCCAAGATAACGGAAGAAGAATTGAAGACACTGAACCAGCCTATTAGCGAGGAGGAAGTTAGGGAAGCCATCTGTGCAGCGAGTCTCAATAAAGCACCGGACCCAGATGGTCTACCAATAGAATTTTACAAAACTTTGAGTGAAGAATGAATTACTCCACTTGTTAGTTAATTTCTATTTTTCTTCACACAATGAAATGTCAAAATATTTTTCTGCTGCCCGTATCTCACTAATTCTAAAAAAAGGGAAGGATCCACTAGATCCTGGTGCTTATAGACCCATCTCTGTGTTAAATGCAGACTACAAAATATTGACCTCCATAATATCTGCAAGATTAGCTGTCATACTTGAGAACATTATACACCCAGATCAGACAGGGTTTATCAAAAATAGAAACTCGTTTAGGAATATCCGTCAAGTCACATCTCTGTTAGATTATGTCTGGAATTTGGATTTAAGTAAAGATGATTTTAAGAGATTTACGAATGCAGCGATACTTACGGTTGATGCTGAGAAAGCATTTGATGCGATTAATTGGAATTATTTGTTCTCAGCATTAGAGAAATTTGGATTTAGGAATCAGATTTTGGATTTTGTTCGTAAGCTTTACAACTCCCCGATATCATTTTTATATATCAATGGAACCCTATCCTCTAAGATATGTTTAAAAAGGGGTACCCATCAGAGATGTCGTCTTTCCCCCTTACTTTTCAATTTAGCACTTGAACCATTTGCTATATGGTTAAGGGACAGCCTTGTGGGTATACCAATGGGTATGCATAGATTGAAAATCCTTCTTTATGCTGACGATTTACTTATTTTTCTTGATAATATTTAACAAAATATCCCTCAAATTCTCTGGATCAAATTTTCTGGATATAAGATAAATTTCAATAAGAGCGAACTTCTACGGCTATCAGGAATGCCATTAAAATCATTGCAGCAGCCATTTAAATTGGTTGACTCCTTTAAATATCTCGGAATAACTTTGCATAGGAACCCAGGTAATTGGTATAATTTAAATTTTGTTCCGGTACTTCAAAAAATTAAATCTGATCTGGAAATATGGTCTACGCTGTTAATCTCGCTTATGGCCAGAGTTAATCTGATAAAATCGATTATTTTTCCTCGTTTACTGTATATTCTACAAAACCTCCCCTTATTATTGTCTAATAAAGATATCTCAGCTATTTACAGTATCCAGTCAAAGTTCATTTGGGGTAAGCAAAAGCCCCGAATTGCCCTTAATAAGTTAATGCAAAAACAATGGTCAGCAGGTTTGGCATTACCAGATATAAGACTATATAACTGGGCTTCATTGGTCAAGATTGCTTTGGAATGGCTTACTGAATTAAATCGGTTTTGTGTATATATGATCTGGAATCATTCTTTCTCACTTAAGGCCATTTTGCATTGTCCATTGAAGAAATTACCCCTGAATATGGTTAAATTGATATCTATAAAGAATATAATTATTGCGTGGCATAAAATGTGCAATAGCCTAAAGGTATCGCCTCTCTTCTCCAAGTTTCTACCTATATCTGGTAACCCAGAATTTCTTCCAGGGTTAGTTCAAGAAGTTTATAGGGATTGGGCCGAACATGGATTATGCCTTGTTCATCAAATTTTCTCTGCAAATCAGTTAATGACATCAGAGGCAGTTTTCCATAAATTTAGTCTTCCTAGGAAGAATTTATATGCCTATTTTCAACTCCGACATTATGTTTTTTCCCAGAAATGGGACGTGGATTTATTATCAATTTGGACAGACCTCAAGAATGTTATCTCTAGGTTTGGATCAGGCATCACATCTATTTCATTGTTGTATGATATTATGCTGGCCAAACACGGGGATCTCTATATGACCAAATTATATAATACATGGAGGGAATATTTCCCTACTCTGGACAAGGACAGGATCAAACAAAGTTTTCTAGCAATAGAGAAATTACAGGCATCTTCAGCTTGGAATCACATACAAAATTAATTAACAATTATTATATTTCTCCCAAAAAAATGGCTAGATTTTAGCCTTCACAGTTTTTTGGATGCCCTTGTTGTTCCTTTAATAAAGCAAATATTATACACATGTTCTGGTCCTGTCCGAAAATCCAACAATTTTGGCAAAAGATAGGGTTCTGGTATCGTAAATTATATAAAGATACGACTCATAATGGACAATATATTCTTTTTAATAACCTCAGAGTCTAGATCTAAAACCCAGATTAAAGCTTTAAACATTATTATTTTGACAGCAAGACATCTGATTCTGAAGAAGTGGAAAGATCATACAGCCCCTAGTTTCTCAGTTTTTTTGAAAGAGATACAGCATCAGATTCTATTTGAAGCCTATCACACAAAGTTTTCAAACGATACAAGGATAAGAGGCTTCCTTCTGGACTGGCTCCCTATAATTATAGCCAATTCTTTTACAATCCAGAGAGCTATAATGTCCCCGTTTATGAACTCTATCCCATTTGCAGAACTGGTTATCTCCAACTTATTCCCCCCCGCGTGGTTATCTTGGACTAGGGAAATTGGCCCTTAATATCATCTTTTATTGGAGCTAAAAAGCCTAGGGTTTAAGCTTATGAGGCTTTCTGGATAGGGGGAGAGTTGGGTTAGTGGAGGAGAAGAAGAAGTAATCAATACCCTCCTACCCCTCCCCCCCCTTTATTTGTTTTTTTAATTTTATTTTTTATGTCGTTTCATCTATTTTTGTTTTATTTTATTTTTTTCTCATAGAAAATCAATATGATAACAGTGTATAGTCATTACATCTGATTGTTTCTCCTTTTGTATGATTTTGTCAGGGTAAAATTGGTTTATTTCTCTTTTTTCTATGTAAAAGAAATGTTAGAATAAAATAAGCCCAGGTATAGGTCTTAGATGCATAACTATGTTGGTCTATTGTTTACGGATTATATTTGTTTAATTATGTGTAAAATAAAATTGTTGTCATAAATCTGATGGCAATTTGTTTACCAAAGTATGTGTTGCTGTGCTCATGTTCTCGCTAATTATGCATTAATATGTTTCCCTGACTGCTTCCTGTGAGTTGCAAAGGAAAATATATAGAGACTCTAAAGATGTATGATTTTCACTGTTGGAATATATAAATAAAGGAAAAAAAAAATTGCCATAGATATATCAGCCCATAATTAGCCCATCTATTGAACAATTTATTATTGAGACCAACAATAAATTGCGGATTCCCTGCAATAAGTACTAAGTCTGAAATATATGGGTTAGATTTCGAAGAGGTTCTAATAGTCTGCCAAGATTTAATAATAAACTTATTGGGACAGTGTAGTAGAGCACTTAGAGAAAATGGATAATCCAATGTATACCAATTTATGGGATTTACACCAATTTTTATCCCAAGATATGTAATGTATTCTTCAGCATTTTTAAAAGGAAATGGAAGCCCGTCCTGTGTTGTTAATTTAGACACATTCATTTTATAGCTAGAGAAAGAGCCAAATTCTGAAACTAATTCTAAAATCATAGGTATTTCTATTTGTGTATTGTTGAGGAATAGGAGCAAATCTTCTGCATATAGCAGTAGTTTAAGTCATTTACTTCCAAGGGAAACCCCCTTTAATATTTTCCTAAGAATTATAGCCAAAGGTTCGATAGCTAAATTGAAAAGAAATGGAGAAATTGGACAACCTTGACGCGTTCTCTTGGCCATAGGGAAGTGATCAGTAAGGGAGCCATTTATGAATAAAGTTGAAGATGCTTTTGCATAAATAGATTTATTGAAATTTAAAATTTGATCTTTAAACCCAAAATGACTCATTGTAAATAGGTGGTCCCATATAATTTAAAGTCGTTGTGGGGCTTTTGTATTATAATTTATGTTTTTCCTTTATATTGAAAACTCTCTATAGTTAGATATAAAGCTCTCTAACAAAAAGTTGCTTTTATATAGTTGTTTGAAGGACCTCACAGTAGACCTCTTAGATAATCTTGGTAGACCAGGGAGATTTAGATCAGGCCCATGGTATTAATATAAAACAATGGCATATAAAATCTGTTCCATGGACAGAACAGTATTCCTTTAAAATAACTTCCACATCTATTATAGGTGCATATACAGATAGAACTTGAAGCAATACAATATTTGAGGCATAATCTGAGGTGACTTTAGTGAAGCAAATCAAAATAGTCTTTCAGTGAATACCTTAAAGGTTATTACCTATTCTTGTGATTAGTTGTAATAATATGAGGGCATAATAACTTAGGAAAAACACTGTGGTATGTGTTTCTGCTGGATAAAGCTAGTGACTTGATATCTTTTCAGTAAATAAAAACCTTAGCTGTTCTAAATTAAAAGGAACATACAAAAACCCTAGTATAAAAATATAAAGCAGGGCTGACTCTGTATTTTGTTCCATTGAACAAAGATTATTTAGCATTTGTAAAAAAATGACTTTTTCAGTCATGCAACAGTTGGATGTGCTATTTAAAAAATCATTTGACGAAATGTAAAATACAAATGTTCTTACTTAGTTCTAGTGTACAGTGCAAATAGTATATTTTAAATACATATAGAATCAAGGCTATTTCATGGTAGTTGTTAGTTTTGCATTACGCTGATTATAGTTAATTATACTAGTTTAACTTTGAGTTCATGCACTTTATATCACAAATCAGCCAGTGGTGAATGAGATCTTTACCGGCAAAAATATACTCAAGACCTTTTATTCTCAAAGCAAAATTAATTCCTTAGAGTTTTCGATCTGAAAGTGAAAATGTGGCCTTAATTATTTTGCCAGTCCCTTATCCTAACCCTACTGCTTCTGTTTGTCTTTTAACCCATGCCTCAAATAACACTTATTATTGATAATATCATCATAATGCATATTTCCCCATTGTCCTATAAATGAAGGGCAAACTTATAGTGAGATCTCAGTCTCACACCTTTCGTATATCAGATGGTGAGAGTCCACAAGTCATCACTTGTGGGAATATTCCCCTCATGACCACAAGGAGGAAGCAAAAGACACCCCAACACACCAGAAATTTAAATACCTCCCACTTACCATAATCCTTAGTCATGTTAATTTGCCCCCTTGATAAGCAGTAAGTGCAAGATCTACTTATCCCTTGAAAGGGGATCCTCCATGCGATCTGAGGCCCAAATTCTCCTCACAGTAACCTGTAGTTCATAGAGGCAGACAAAGATGTACTGTATCAGCCAGAAAGTGAACAGTCTTTTCTCAGTGAGAAATGTCATAGGCCTCCCAGATGAAATGTCAGTCTTGTTAGTACAGCTTTAAATAGTTTGCTTACAAGGTGGAAAATATAGAGCATTCAAATATTAATGACAAACTGACATTTCAGGCAATACGACTTGTTGGTTATAGTTGAAAGGCAGCTATTTTGATAATAACAGAAAGTAACAAGTTCATCATATAATGCAAGCATAGATTGAAAGTAAGTTGTACCTGTTAGGATTGCAGTGCAGTCGGTAACGTGTCCTCTCCTGCTTTGTAATCCGTTTGCCCTGAATTGCCTGATAGAGGAAACAGAGTGTGCTTACCATATGCTGCGACTGAGAATGCTGGATTGAAGGAGTTGGTTGTATGCCTATGACGGCAGCGGATATAGTTAGTCTGGAACACTTGCTTAGAAGCAGTCAGCTGTATAAGGATCCATTTGAATGAATGGAGGACTTTGAGCTTTGTAATCCTTGGAGGAAATTAGAACTGTAAGGGCTGACAGGTAGCACATTCGAAAGTTGAGATACTATAGAAAAAGTAGTGAGACACAAGCTGTGATTACTAATACTTTAAATGGCTAGGATCCGTAGTGCGAGACAGATTCAGTTACTACCCAACGTAACAAAATACCAAGCACTGATAGGAAGGAGGAGGTGCCTTTTAAAGGATATGCAGGAGGGAGTTAAAGGTACAGGAATGTTTAGGTAAGAAGCTAATTAAAGGTACAGAGTCGGTTATTCAGATAACCAATACATTACAGGACCCCCCTTTCGAGGAGCTGCTCCGTGGATCAAGGTTTAGGGTGGTCAGGATGTCATAGGTGAAACAAAGAGAGATGAGGAGCAGAGATATTGGCAGAAGGTTCCCATGAATACTCCTCATGAACTAAACCTTTCCAATGCACAAGGTACTGGAGTACATTACGATGGAATCTGGAAACCAATATGGAATGGACTTCATACTCCAAATCTTCTTGATTAGGTTCCGGAAGAACTTCAGGCAATAGAGATGGCCTAAGAGGTTTGAACGGTTTCAAGAGAGATACATGGAAAGTCGGGTTAATTTGAAACGTTTTAGGTAAAGCTAAAGTGACTGCATTTGGATTTAGAACTTTGTCGATCCTAAAGGGGCCCGTGAATAAAGGTCCTAACTTCTTGGACGGTATATGAAGTTTAAGGTATTTAGTAGATAACCAAGTTAAATCATTAACTTTATATTCTGGAGCTTGTCTATGCCTTAAGTCATAATGAGCCTTTTGATTGGCTTGAGCTTTTTCTAGATTATCTTGAATGAGAGAAAATCCCTGAGCAAGTTCATTAACAGTATCATTCACCAAAGGGGAAGCACTCTCAATTCTAGGAAAAAGATAAAATCTGGGATGAAAACCATACGGCTAGATTACGAGTTGTGCGTTAGGCTTAAAAAGCAATGTTGGCCCAACGTTACTTTTTAATGCCCGCTGGTATTACGAGTCTTGAAGGTACAGGTCTACCGCTCACTTTTTTAGCCAGACTTGGAAATACCGCAAATCCACTTACGTCAATTGCGTATCCTATTTCTCAATGGGACTTGCATAGCGCCGGTATTACGAGTCTGACAAAAAGTGAGCGGTAGACCCTCTCTTGTCAAGACTGGTACCGCATTTTAAAGTCAGTAGCTAAGAGTTTTACACTACAACGCCGTAGCATAAAACTCTTAACTAAAGTGCTAAAAAGTACACTAACACCCATAAACTACCTATTAACCCCTAAACCGAGCCCCCCCACATTGCAAACACTAAAATAAAATTTTTAACCCCTAAAATGCAAGCTCAATCCTATTGGCTGATTGGATCAGCCAATAGGATTGAACTTCAATCCTATTGGCTGATTGCATCAGCCAATAGGATTTTTTCTACCTTAAATCCGATTGGCTGATAGCATTCTAACAGCCAATCGGAATTGAAGGGACGCCATCTTGGATGATGTCACTTAAAGGTACCTTCATTCTGTGTTAGCCGTCGATTGAAGAGGATGCTCTGCGTCGGATGGCTTGAAGATGGACCCGCTCCGTGCCGGATGGATGAAGATAGAGATGCCGTCTGGATGAAGACTTCTGCCCATCTGGAGGACCACTTCGCCCGGCTTGGATGAAGACTTCTCCCGGCTTCGTTGAGGACTTCGGCCCGGTTGGATGAAGACTTCTCCCGGTAAGGTGATCTTCAAGGGGTTAGTGTTAGGTTTTTTTTAAGGGGGTATTGGGTGGGTTTTAGAGTAGGGTTGGTTGTGTGGGTGGTGGTTTTAATGTTGGGGGGGATTTGTAATTTTTTTACAGGTAAGAGAGCTGATTACTTTGGGGCAATGCCCCGCAAAAGGCCCCATTAAAGGGCGATTTGTAATTTAGTGTAGGGTAGGGCTTTTTTTATTTTGGGGGGCTTTTTTATTTTGTTAGGGGGATTAGATTAGGTGTAATTAGTTTAAAAATGTTGTAATTTATTTATTATTTTCTGTAATTTAGTGTTTGTTTTTTTGTACTTTAGATAATTTTATTTAATTGTATTTAATTGTATTTGATTTAGGGAATTAATTTAATTATAGTGTAGTGTTAGGTGTAATTGTAACTTTGGTTAGGTTTTATTTTACAGGTAACTTTGTATTTATTTTAGCTAGGTAGTTATTAAATAGTTAATAATTATTTAATAACTTTTGAACCTAGTTAAAATAAATACAAACTTGCCTGTAAAATAAAAATAAACCCTAAGATAGCTACAATGTAACTATTAGTTAGGGTTTATTTTACAAGTAAGTATTTAGTTTTAAATAGGAATAATTTAGTTAATTATAGTAATTTTATTTAGATTTCTTTTAATTATATTTAAGCTAGGGGGTGTTAGGTTTAGGGTTAGACTTAGGTTTATGGGTTAATAACTTTAATATAGTGGCGGCAGATTAGAGGTTAATAAATGTAGGTAGGTGGCGTCAATGTTAGGGCCAGCAGATTAGGGGTTAATAATATTTAACTAATGTTTGCGAGGCGGGAGTGCGGTGGTTTAGGGGTTAATATGTTTATTATAGTGGTGGCGACGTTGGGGGCAGCAGATTAGGGGTTAATAAATGTAGGTAGGTAACAGCAACAGAGGGGTGGAAGATTAGGGGTTAATAAATATAATGTAGGTGTCGCCGATGTTGGGGGCAGCAGATTAGGGGTTCATAAATACAATGTAGGTGGCGGTGGTGTCTGAAACGGCAGATTAGGGGTTAATAATACAATGTAGGTTGTGGCGATGTCGGGGGCGGCAGATTAGGGGTTAATAAGTGTAATATTAGGGGTGTTTAGACTCGGGTTCATGTTAGGGTGTTAGGTGTAGACATAAAATGTATTTCCCCATAGGAATCAATGGGGCTGCGTTAAGGAGCTTTACGCTGCTTTTTGGCAGGTGTTAGTCTTTTTTTTCAGCCGGCTCTCCCTGTTGATTCCTATGGGGAAATCGTGCATGAGCACGTTACACCAGCTTAACGCTAACGTAAGCAGCGCTGTATTGGAGTGCGGTAAGGAGCAGAATTTTGCTCAATGCTCACTTCTTGTCTTGGTTGTAAAAACCCGTAATACCAGCACTGTCTGTAAGTAAGCGGTGAGTGAAAACTGCTTGTTAGCACCGCACAGCCTCTAACGCAAAACTCATAATCAAGGTGAATGTTTGCAAAAAAGGAGATTTCTTAGTGGATGAGTTAGTGGAGTTGTTATAAGCAAACTCGGCTGTGGGTAGTAGTGAAGTCCAGTTATCTGGTAAGGAGGAGCAATAGCACCTCAAATACTTTTCTAGGGTTTGATTGGTACGTTTGGTTTGTCCATTAGTCTGTGGATGATACGCAGTACCAAGCTGTCTGTCAATTCCCAAAACATGACAGAGTTGTGTCCAAAATCTAGAAGTGAATTGACCACCTCTGTCCATGTGATGGTGTCGGGTATACCATGTAATTTGACCACATAACACAAAAATAATTTAGCAGTTTCAGAAGCTGTAGGTAGTGTGTGATGGGGTATGAAGTGTGCCATCTTAGTGAATTAGTCAACAACTACCATAATCGTATTGTTATTTGAAGAAGAAGGCAAGTCTACAATAAAATCCATGGCAATGTCCTTCCATATTCTATTAGAGATTGGAAGTGATATCAGACCATATGGAGGTATCTTTTGTGATTTACATTTAGAACATAAGGAGCAAGTTTGAATGTACTACTGTACAGATGTTGACATCTGTGGCCACCAAAAATCCCTTTTAAGGAGATCCATCGTTTTATGGAATCCTGGGTGTCCTGCAATAATGGAGTCGTGTATGGAATGTAAAACCTCATTACGTAAATCGGGGGGAATATATATATGTTCAAGATAGTAATACATTTCGTCAGTTCCTTTATGAAGCTTCCCTAATGGTATATGTGGCTGTCTCGGATCCTAGTTCTATGATCAGTTGAGAATCCTAAAAATCTTTCATGAGGTATGATGGAAGTTGAAGGGGTAGAGTACTCAGGTCTTCAATCTTTCCGTGAGAGAGCATCTGCCTTTCCATTATACCAGCTTGGTCTCAAAGTGATGAGGTAGTTAAATCTTGAAAAGAAAAGACTTCATCTGACTTGACGTGCTGATAATGTTTTGTATTTTTATGGTCAGTGTAAATCAGAATTGGAAGATTAGTTCCCTCTAGGAGGTGTCGCCAATGTTCCAGTGAAACTTTAATTGCTAATAACTCTTTTTCCCCTATAGAATAATTAACCTCTGAGGAACTCATCACTCTAGAGTAAAAAGCAACTGGATGTGCTGGTTCTTTAGGTGACTTTCTTTGGGATAGAATGGCGCCTAGAGCGTAATCCAATGCATCTACTTCTAAAGAGTATTGCAAACTGGGGTCTGGGAATTGCAGGATAGGAGCAGTTATGAAACTTTTCTTTAGCAGTTCAAATGAATCATTGGCTTGAGGGTCCAAGTGAATTTTTGATGTTTACCTGTGAGGGAAGTTAGTGGTTTGGCTACAGATGAAATAGCCCTTATGAATTTTCTTTAAAAGTTGGCAAAGCCTAGAAATCTTTGAACTTCTTTCTTATTTGTTGGGGTTGGTCAGGTAATTATTGCCTCTATCTTTTATTCTCCATTTGTATACCTGATGGGGAAATGTGATACCCAAGGAATGATATGTTATCTGTGTTGAAAATAATTTTTTTCGCTTTTGGCATATAAGTGATGTTTTCTAAGGTGAGTAAGCACTGTTCTAACCTGTTAAATATGGGTTTGTGTATTGTTGGAAAAAATTAAAATATCATCCAGATAGATAATTATACAGATGTCAAGAAGGTCTCTGAAACTATCATTAATAAAACACTGGAATGTTTCTGGGGCATTACACAACCCAAATTGCATGACAGTATATCCGAACAAGCCGTACCTCGTTTGGAATGCTGTCAGCCATTCATCACCAGATCAAATTCTTATGCGGTTATATGCTCCCCTTAGATCCAGTTTGGTGTATATTGTGGCTCCTTGTAATCTTTCTATAATCTCAGGTATAAGGGGTAAAGGATATCTGTTTTTCTTTGTACGTTTGTTGAGTTGCCTATAATCAATTATGGGTCTGAGTGAGTGATCTTTATTACGAACAAAAAAGATACATGCTCCTGCAGGAGAGGCCTAATTAAGCCTATTTTTAGGTTATCTTACAAATACTGTTTTAGGTGCTGTAGTTCTGGTTGAGAGAGAGGGTATATATGTCCATAAGGTATTGTTGAACCAGGAAGGAGCTCTTTAGGACAGTCATATGGTCTGTGAGGTGGCAGTGAATCTGCCTCAGTCTTGTTGAAAACGTCTAAGAAATCAGAATAACAAGGGGGTATATCATGTTCTATGGTGTTAAGAATATGAGTTATAGGGTAGCAATTGTTAGTACAGTAGTCAGAGGTAAAAGTTATTTCAGAATTTTGCCATGTTATTTGAGGCTGGTGGGTTTGTAGCCATCTCAACCCCAATATGACAGGAAAGATTGGTGAAGGTATGACGTTGAAAGTGCCTAACTCAGTATGGCCTGATGTGGTAGTGAAATGTAAAGGAATTGTGTGATGAGTGATAGGATCGGAAGGAATCCAGCGCTGAAATACCAGGCAATTCCTCTCTGAACAAGGAACACAGCAACCCCAGACAATCGTTTCGGCCTTCATTGGGCCTCATCAGTGAGGTGTAGCCATATTCCTATAAGCACAATGAGTATGGAGTCCATGACTGGTTGTCCCTTTTTCCCATAGGGAGACTAAATACATATAGAGAGAAGTGCACTCACAGGAATGAACAACTGGCTCAATACCATTGTTAGCCTGTTCTATGGGGATTTACCACCTGGGTGCCACTTTTTAGCCCAGTAATGCTTTTCACAGAGTGGAACTTTCCTGTAGTATATCAGTCTGATCCCGCTTATTATGGTCAGTTCAACGCCGAAATACACGGCAATTCCTCTTTGAACAAGGAACACAGCAACCCCAGACGATCATTTGGGCCTTCATTGGGCCTCGTTAGTGAGGTGTAGCCATATTCCTCTAAGCACACTGAGCAAGGAGTCCACGTCTGGTTGCCCCTTTTTCCCATAGGGAGACTAAATACATACAGAGAGAAGTGCACTCACAGGAACGAACAACTGGCTCAATACCATTGTTAGCCTGTTCTATGGCGATTTACCACCTGGGTGCAACTTTTTAGCCCAGTAATGCTTTTCACAGAGTGTAACTTTCCTGTAGTATATCAGTCTGATCCCGCCTATTACAGTCAGTCCAGCGCCGAAATACCCGGCAATTCCTCTCTGAACAAGGAATACAGCAACCCAGACGATTGTTTCAGCCTTCATTGGGCCTCGTCAGTGAGGTGTAGCCATATTCCTCTAAGCACACTGAGCAAGGAGTCTACGTCTGGTTGCCACTTCTTCCCATAGGGAGACTAAATACATACAGAGAGAAGTGCACTCACAGGAACGAACAACTGATTCAATACCATTGTTAGCCTGTTCTATGGCGATTTACTACCTGGGTGCAACTTTTTAGCCCAGTAATGCTTTTCACAGAGTGGAACTTTCCTGTAGTATATCAGTCTGATCCCGCCTATTATGGTTAGTCCAGCACCGAAATACCAGGCAATTCCTCTCTGAACAAGGAACACAGCAACCCCAGACGATCATTTCGGCCTTCATTGGGCCTTGTCAGTGAGGTGTAGCCATATTCCTCTAAGCGCACTGAGCAAGGAGTCCACGTCTGGTTGCCCCTTTTTCCCATAGGGAGACTAAATACATACAGAGAGAAGTGCACTCACATGAACAAACAACTGGCTCAACACCATTGTTAGTCTGTTTTATGGCGATTTACCACCTGGGTGCAACTTTTTAGCCCAGTAATACTTTTCACAGAGTGGAACTTTCCTGTAGTATATCATTCTGATCCTGCCTATTACGGTCAGTCCAGCGCTGAAATACCAGGCAATTCCTCTCTGAACAAGGAACACAGCAACCCCAGATGATCGTTTTGGCCTTCATTGGCCCTCGTCGGTGAGGTGTAGCCATATTCCTCTAAGCACACTGAGCAAGGAGTCCACGTCTGGTTGCCCCTTTTTCCCATAGGGAGACTAAATACATACAGAGAGAAGTGCACTCACAGGAACGAACAACTGGCTCAATATCATTGATAGCCTGTTCAATGGCGATTTACCACCTGGGTGCAACTTTTTAGCCCAGCAATGCTTTTCACAGAGTGGAACTTTCCTGTAGTATATCAGTCTGATCCCGCCTATTATGGTCAGTCCAGCGCCAAAATAACAGGCAATTCCTCTCTGAACAAGGAACACAGTAACCCCAGATGATTGTTTTGGCCTTCATTGGGCCTCGTCAGTGAGGTGATAGCAAGTGAATTGTGTTTCTTTATTAAAGGTATTTTGTGAGTTTCAGTGAAAGTTTTATCAATGAAATTTCCAAGAGTTCCTGAGTCAATTATAGCTTGGGTCGTGGTTCTTTGTGTATCCCACTGTAAGGAAATTGAAAGGTTACAATGAGAGGAAGCTCTTGTATCTAGGTTACTACTAATAAGGGAAGTGGTAATCTTACCCTTCTGTCTGAGGAGGCTAGGGCAATCCTTCACAGTGTGTTTTTTTGAGGCACAGTAGAGGCATAGGTTATTCATTCTACGTCTATTCTTTTCCTCAGGCTTAAGTGGACCTCTTGTGAAAGCTATGTCCATAAGTTCCTCATTATGTTTTAATGTAGGAGTAGGGGGATTGCTATAATGTGTTTTTTTCCAAGAATCAATTGATATGCTCAGGGTTATGAGTGTTTCTAATGTTGATGGGGAGATCCCTTCTGGCTAGTTCATCCTTAAGTGACTCTGAAAGTCCCAAACGGAACTGATTTTTAAGTGCAGCATCATTCCAAAGTGTATCTGGGGCCCATCTTTTAAATTGAGTGACATAATCCTCAACTGGGCGTTTGTTCTGTTTGAGAGCTCTAATAGCTGCTTCTGCTGTGTGTTGCTTGCTTTTATCTTCATAAAGCAGTGACATGTTTTCGAAAAACAAATCTGGTGAGTCAAGTATAGGATCATCTGTCTCATAAAAATTGTTAGCCCAAGTTCTGGCTTCACCTTTTAAATAGGATATAACTGTGAGGACTTTGATCCTTTCAGTAGGATAGGTTTTAGGTTTCAATGAGAAAAAAAGTTTACATGAGTTTTTGAACTCCCTGAATTGAGTTATGTTGTCTGTAAATCTTTCTGGGGGACAAACTTGTGGTTCTAGGTGAGTGTCTCTATAACCAGATGTAGTGGAAATATTTTCCTTAATGTAGGTTCTTAGATGTTGATTCTCTACTTGTATCGCACGTAAGCCCTCGATAAGTATATCCATGTTTTGTGACATGGCTGTAACTCTGTTAGTGAGTTCTGTGATCTCCATCTTAACAGTGGCTTGGTATTATGTCAGAATTTATGTTAAGGTTTAGTGTGTTGCCACTCAGTCTCACAAATAATCGGGCTCTCAGTATATTGTGAACCCTGTTCTGCTCCTTGACTGAGGGCCAACTCACTGGAGATAACCACAGAACACCAATACCTGAGTTGGAAAGGTATTAGCTTAGTTTAATAATTATCTTTAAGAGATCAGTTTAGAATTTAGTCAAATATATTATCAGTCTTGTTAGTACAGATTTAATAGTTTGCTAGCAAGGTGGAAAAAATAGAGCGTTCAAGTATTAAAGATAAACTGACATTTCAGGCAATACGACTTGGTTATATTTGAATGGCAGCTATTTTGATAATAACAGAAAGTAACAAGTTTATCAGATAATGCAAGCATAGATTGAAAGTAAGTTTTACCTATTAGTATTGCAGTGCAGTCGGTAACTTGTCCTCTCCTGCTTTGTAATCCGTTGCCCTGAATTGCCTGATAGAGGAAACAGAGTACGCTTACCATATGCTGTGACTGAGAATGCTGGATTGAAGGAGTTGGTTGTATGCCTATGATGTCAGCGGAGATCGTTAGTCCGGAACACTTGCTTAGAAGCAGTCAGCTGTATAAGGATCCGTTTGACTGAACGGAGGATTTTGAGCTTTGTAATCATTGGAGGATATTGGAACTGCGAGGGCTGACAGGTAGCACATCTGAAAGTTGAGATACTGTAGAAAAAGTAGTGAGACACAATACTTTAAATGGCTAGGATTCGTAGTGCGAGGCAGATTCAGTTACTACCCAACGTAACAAAATACCAAGCACTGAGAGGAAGTATGAGGTGCCTTTTAAAGGATATGCAGGAGAGAGTTAAAGGTACAGGAATGTTTAGGTAAGAAGCTTATTAAAGGTACAGAGTTGGTTATTCAGATAACCAATACATTACAGTGTTACATGCTTTGTAAGCCTTATTACTGTTTTTACAGTTTTTTTCAGCGCTTATTTAAACAGTACCTTATGTTTATGTTTATTTTTTATCTTTTAAGGGTTACTCAGTGATACATTGTGCCTCTTTCTTCCCTTTGTGGTTAACACTTTGTGTTGTGTTTATCTCTGATACTTATGGGGAGATTTAATAAGCAGCGGATGTTGCTTTTTCCGCCCAATGTTTCCAGATCACCGGAAACTTAAGTTGAGAAGCAGTGGTCAGGATGATTTACAGATAAGAGGTAATTAAAGCGCCAAGAACCAAATGGCCGGGTCTAGGGTATATAAAATTATGTCAGTTTATTTGTACACATACATAAAAAGTTAACATTACGTTAAACCATAAAAACAAAAATAAAATTAAATAATCAAGGATCCAAGATTTTACAATGAGTTAAAATCAGAAATAAAAACAATTGTTTACTTATACAATATTTTATGTAAGCAAAATTACAAATAATGTGAACCGGATGTATGAGTGGAACAGTGTAGGTGGTCTTGCTAGAGAGACACTTCCTTGTCTGTCTAAAGGTAACTAAATGTCTTGCATTATGTGGTTATTATGATGTACAATATTACTAGTTGTGCAATATTTACTAGTTTAATCTCCCAATTAACTCCCAATCAACTAATGTGAGTGAAGAGTGTTTGATAGTATCAAAAAATAATAATAATAGTAATTGTGTCTAAGATAAAGTGTCTAAAGGTGTTTCCTGACAATGTTGAACAACAAATGATATTCAGAGAATAAGGTGAACAAATGATAAAGTTTTAAAAACAAAAAATGTTGAAAAACAAACAATGTTGAAAAACAAATGTTATTAGAGAACAAAGTGAACAAACGATTGTTAAAATGCTGTGTGAACAAACTTGATATTCAGTAGTTGGTAAAAATGGTGATCACAGACAATGGTGATAGAGAGCAAAAATAAATAAACCTCCAAATGTTAAACAAGAAAAAATGAAAAAATGAATAAAAAATAGTCCTGAAAAATTGTGAACAGTCACACAACCAAAAAACTGTCAAAATAGGGTAAAAGTGTGTACTTGTTATTCCTCCCAATTGGAGTGTAGAAACTTATCTCCTAATGTTCCTCTCGCCAGTGTGAAGTGCAATCTATCTTCTAGGTGGTGACCCAAACGGTCAGTGCAATTCTCAGCAGTTCTCTATTCTTTTCTGCCAAAAACCTCTTACACCTCTTGCTAGCGGCCGATTGGCCACAAATGTGCAGGGGCGGCATTTCACAAGCATTTCTTGGGAAATGCTTGTGCAATGTTAAATGCTGATAGCGAATCATGTCTGCCCGGGGTTTAATAAATTGACCCCATAAGCTTTTTCCTTAGTAATACTATGGAAAAAAACTGGTGCAGCTCAGGCCTCTGGTAGACTGGCTGATTGTCTAGAAGGGAGATCATCTGTTACTTTAACCCCTTGTAGTTTGTTTTGGCTTGGTAAGGATTCTCAGTTGTGTCCCCCTGCTCAGCTTTTTACTTCATGTGCTAAGAGGGTGCTTTATTTTTTTCCCCTGATTCAGATTCCGAAATTAATTAGGTATTCCTTTTGTTCCATTTTCCGAATTTAAATCTTTGTTTCCTCACCCTTCTTTTAAAACAGAGATTTGGGAGAATGTTCCTAAGGTAGATGCAGCTATTTTCACTTTGGCCATGCATACTACTACTCCTTTTGAGGACTGTTCCTCTTTTAAGGATCCTTTAGATAGAAAATTTGAAGATTTTCATAGACAATCCATTCAACTTGCAGATTTATGTTTAGGCCTGAAATCAGTGTAGCTTGTGTTGCTGCTGCCACTGCTGTATGGTGTGACAATCTCTCAGAACTTGTTCTTGGGAAACAACTATGGATGAGATTTAAGATTGTATTAATCTCCAGAGGACAACAAATTCCTTTATTTTGTGATTTAGCAGTAGAAATTATTTGACACTAATTTGCTACTGTTTTAGGTAGGTGATCTTTGTGGTTTAAGTCTTGGCCTGCTGATATGGTTTCTAAGTGCAAACTTCTTTCTCTCACAAGAGCTGCTGGTGCTAAATACGGAGAGCGTATTGCTCTCCGCATTCAGAGAGGTCTGGCAGACCTGATCCGCACTGTCGGATCAGGTCCACCAGACCTTTGATAAATATCCCCCAGAGTCTCAGAAAGATGCCTCATCTGCTCAGTTCTGGCTTCTCTAAATAATCCTGGGACCTGGGAGTGTAACTCTTCTTGGTGCAAAAACAAACAGTCCAAGAAAATACATGCAAAAAAGAAGGGTGCTTCCTAGTGCAGATTTTCCACCGTAGCCTCACCATATGACCATCAAAGCGCAGTACTTACAATAATAACAGCACTCCCATCTGCTTTATCAGAGGCGCTGAGAAATTGCAGTGTTTCAGGTCACTGCTCTTGAAGTCAGCATTCAGTAAATACATTTTCCAAAAAATTGGTTCTCTCAATTTCCACCTATAGGTCAAAACTTTAATAATATAATCACTTAAAAACATTGAAAAGCACATATAGAGGCCTATTTAACAAATGTCTGTTGGTCCTGATCCGGCAGTGCGGATCAGGTCCAGCAGACATCGCTGAATGCGGAGAGCAATACGTTCTCTGTATTCAGCATTCCGCCAGCAGGGGGTGTCAATCAACCCGATTGTACTCGATCGGGTTGAATTCCGGCGATTCCTGTCCTCCTCATCAGAGCAGGCGGACAGGGTTATGGAGCAGCAGTCTTTGTGACCGCTGCTTCATAACTGCTGTTTCTGGTGAGCCTGCAGGCTCGCCAGAAACACGGGCCATCAAGCTCCATTCGGAGCTTGATTGATAGGCCCCATAGTGATCATGCTATGCATTTCTTAGTGTTTCTGCAATGTTTCCTCAGGCATAATTTAACAATTCAGCTGGAGTCTGATTAAAATGTATAAGCAACCAATAAAATAACATTCCCATAAGCCAATAGTAAAAATTCTATAGTCATAAGCTCGCTCTTTATTGAGCAGTCAGTACACAAAGCATTAAGACCATGATCTACAGAAAATTACAACAGGAGAAGAGCTTTTCAATAAGACAGAAGAACCTATATATTTTATTTAACAATATTAACACTAATGTTTTGCATATAAAAATATTTAACAAAATACACATCTTATCAGAATTTCAGATATGCATTTTTATTTTATTTCAATATAAAAATCTAGCTTTTCAATCTCATTAAGGTAAGAAGTGGCTTTTGTGCATAATCTGCTTACTGATTTTTCACTCTTAAAGGATATATAAGAATATTTTTGTTTTTAACATAGAATTTCTTATTTATAAAAAAAGCATATTATTCAAAATAATAATTTGAGACATATTAGAAAGTTTTTTAGTTTGCAAATGTTCCACTTAATATTGTGGTCTCATTAATATACTTTAACCATGTCATAACGCTGCCTCGCTCCCAGGCTGTTGCCAAAGCTGTTTGAAGTTGTTGAGAGGCGCAGTTGTGATGTCATCGCCCCATGCCTCAATTGCTGCTCCGGTCCTTACTGTGTACCCTCCTTAGCGTGAGCCTGCACCTATTTCAGGTAACCTCCTTCCTTTATTCAGTGCCTTAGTATAGGTTTTGCTGTGGGTACTCCTGGGTGCTCTTTGAAAACTGCTTGGACTTTTTGCCTGCTGCTGAATCTTGCTTTGACTTGTGTCTACTCTTCTGCTTAACCCTTTGGCACTCTGAAAGATTGGACTGAATACCTGCTGCTGAACTCTGATCTGCTTAAGGGACTACCCCTTTGATTAACCCTTTGGCACTTTGAAACATTGGACTGACTTCCTGCTGCTGAGTTCTGCTATGTCTAAGTGACTACCTTTGTGGTTAACCCTTTTGTACTCTTGAAGATTGAACTATCATCCTTTTGCTGAACCATGGCTAGTACTTGCAATATAATTTAAGCCTTGGTGCTCTGAATTGTTGCTTCAGCTTTCTGCTGCTGTCTCCTTTTTTACTGTGTGGCTTGCTCTTATGCCGTGCCTCTTATTCTGAACTGCATATTTGCTGCTGTGCCTGGACTACCTCATTCCTTTACCTGTTTAATTTAGTTTTGGGATTTGTCTATATCTTTCTACCTGACATTGGGATAAGAAGACTACTGGCCAGGATTGGTCTGATAAAGAAATATCCCATGAATTTTACAAAACATGCATTACAGTTCAGATTAATTTGGATTTCTTAAAAAAATAGTTTTTTTGTGAGCTTTCTTTTTGAGTGCTCTTTCTAAAATAATATTGTTTGCATCAACATGTCTCAATATGCTTTGAGAACAACAATTTGTGCAAATTTGATTGGGAGCTGTTGGTGTAGTGTGAAGAAGCACTACTTTTAGATATATCAACAATGTTAAAACAAATATAACATACTCACAAATCTCATTGAGCAGATGAAATATGGTTTTTCAACCACATTTTACAAATAACATTCAGGATACAATCCCTATTATATCCCTTGTGCTTTATACAGGGGAACACTCCTGTAGTAAGCAGTTTGACCAAACCAAAAGAGTGATAAAAATACTGAAAACAAAGAATACATTCAGCTACAGATGTACATTTTGGTCGACTCTTTTTTGGACCTTTTTCAGTAAGATGCAATTGATTATTCTAGTAGGCAAAAGATCCATATATGGATTACCCTGTTATTCTTACAAAGACTAGTCCCCAAGGGTCATGTCTCAAAATCTGAGATTTTCATTCTTCTCTAAATAGTGCTCAAATAAACTAAAAACAAAAAAAAAAATGCCTGCAACATGAATGGGAAAAAACGCAGGACATATAAATACGTATTAGAGCTCAGTTGAGCAATTTAAAGTATTTTTGTTATAGCAATGACAGTTTTGCATCAAACTGCATAAATCTGACTTGAAACAAATAATTTCCATTGCATGTATATTGTGTTATATCAAAATTGAGATGATAAATTGAATCAATACTATTCTAATTATTTTTAGCAAATTATAAAGGGATAGATTACAAGTTGCATGATATTGTTAGTTGAAAATAAGCATGTTTGCTTGAGCACAAACTAAATTAACACTGCATTGGGTTTGCAATATAAAAATATATTTAACATACAAATGTTCTTCACACAGTACAAAATGTTCTTTGAATTATTACATACTTATTTCTATATATATCTGTATATATATATTTATACCTATATATTCATAAAGATATATAGGTGTGTTATATATATATATATATATATATATATATATATATATACATATATATATATATATGTGTGTGTGTGTGCGCTTATGAAAAGGAGTGCATTTTTATAATTATATTCTTTTGTTTGTCAAGCACCAGGGACGGGCATAGAGTAATCACAACTGTGATCTTTGGTTTTAGAAGATATAAAGTCTTTCCAAGTCAGAGGGCTTGAGATCAAGTCAAGTTGCGGGTCAATGTTTTCAAATTTTAAGTTGAGCCTCAAGTGTTCTTTGATTTTGTCAAGTCGAGTTGCAAGTCAGCGCTAGCCTGAATCGCCATAAGCCCCCTACTCTAATAACCCCTTAACCTCCATATAGCCAACCACAAAGTACCACTACACTATTAACCCCTAATTTGCCAAACACCCACAAAAAACAACTAATATTAGATTTTAAAAAAAAAACTAACATATAAAAAACAAGCATATCAAACCTACCACTACAAAAAAAATAAAAAAAATTAAAAACCCACAGTTATGACTATTCTAAAACTAAAGCCACACTTAAAAAAAAACCAAAACACACCTCAAACGATTTGTATAGGTTTAACCCCTTAATGACCACAGCACTTTTCCATTTTCTGTCCGTTTGGGACCAAGGCTATTTTTACATTTTTGCAGTGTTTGTGTTTAGCTGTAATTTTCCTCTTACTCATTTACTGTACCCACACAAATTATATACCGTTTTTCTCGCCATTAAATGGTCTTTCTAAAGATACCATTATTTTCATTATATCTTATAATTTACTATAAAAAAATTATAACATATGAGGACAAAATGGAAAAAAACACACACTTTTTCTAACTTAGACCCCCAAAATCTGTTACAGATTTACAACCACCAAAAAACACCCATGCTAAATAGTTTCTAAATTTTGTCCTGAGTTTAGAAATACCCAATGTTTACATGTTCTTTGCTTTTTTTGCAAGTTATAGGGCCATAAATACAAGTAGCACTTTGCTTTTTCCAAACCATTTTTTCCCCAAAATTAGCGCTAGTTACATTAGAACACTAATATCTTTCAGGAATCCCTGAATATCCCTTGACATGTATAAAAAATTTTTTAGTAGACATCCCAAAGTATTGATCTAGGCCAATTTTGGTATATTTCATGCCACCATTTCACCGCCAAATGCGATCAAATACAAAAAATCGTTCACTTTTTCACAAATTTTTTCACAAACGTTCGGTTTCTCAGTGAAATTATTTACAAACAGCTTGTGCAATTATGGCATAAATGGTTGAAAATTCTTCTCTGGGATCCCCTTTGCTCAGAAATAGCAGACATATGGCTTTGGCGTTGCTTTTTGGTAATTAGAAGGCTGCTAAATGCCACTGCGCACCACACGTGTATTATGCCCAGCAGTGAAGGGGTTAATTAGGGAGCATGTAGGGAGCTTTTTGGGGTAATTTTAGCTTTAGTGTAGTGTAGTAGACAACCCCAAGTATTGATCTAGGCCCATTTTGGTATATTTCATGCCACCATTTCACCGCCAAATGTGATCAAATTAAAAAAAAACGTAAAATTTTTCACAATTTTAGGTTTCTCACTGAAATCATTTACAAACAGCTTGTGCAATTATGGCACAAATGGTTGTAAATGCTTCTCTGGGATCCCCTTTGTTCAGAAATAGCAGACATATATGACTTTGGTGTTGCTTTCTGGTAATTAGAAGGCCGCTAAATGCTGCTGCACCTCACACATGTATTATGGCTAGCAGTGAAGGGGTTAATTAGGGATTTTGTAGGGAGCTTGCAGGGTTAATGTTAGCTTTAGTGTAGAGATCAGCCTCCCACCTGACACATCCCACCCCCTGATCCCTCCCAAACAGCTCCCTTCCCTCCCCCACCCCACAATTGTCCCCGCCATCTTAAGTACTGGCAGAAAGTCTGCCAGTACTAAAATAAAAGGTTTTTAAAAAATCCCTCCCCCTCTGCCTTATTGGGGGCCATCTTGGGTACTTTTTTTATTTTTTATATTTTTAATTTTTCTACACTTTTTTTCTGTAGTGTAGCGGTTCCCACCCGCTCCCTCCCCGTGCATGCGCCCGCCCCCACCCCCCGTGCACGTGCGCGCGTCCGTGCGCTCCCCTGGCCATCCCCGCCCACGATCCCACCCCCCTCCAGATCAGCAGGGCCATCGATGGCCGCCACCCGCCTCCCATACCAGCTCCCACCCACCAACGAAAAGAGCCACGATCTCCGGTGCAGAGAGGGCCACAGAGTGGCTCTCTCTGCACAGGATGGCTAAAAAATGTTATTGCAGGATGCCCCGATATTGAGGCATCCTGCAATAACTGGAAAGCAGCTGGAAGTGACTGACTTTTTTTTGAGGGCATACCCTGCACGTCCTTGGTCGTTAAGGGGTTAAAGGGATAGAAAGGTCAAAAAAGAAATCTGCATGGGTGCATTTCAATTTGAAATAGAAACATTTTTGCAATATACTTCCATTAGCAAAAAAAGACCAGATAGTGGGAAGCACTAAGGACTAGATTACAAGTGGAGCACTATTGTTAGCACAGTTCTGGATAACCAATCTTTTTAGCAAAGTAAACACGTTCACTCGAGCGCAAAAATTATTACTTTCTTTCTGCAGCATACGCAAATATCCTGTGAGGGCCTGTGCAGTAGTATTCAAACACTGCACCTTTTCAGATAGTCAGCAGTAGCTTGCATGACACAAATGAAGTCTTCAGAAGCAATACTGATGCATGGTCCTCACAGGATATGTACGTATGCCGCACAAAAAATGTATAACTTTTAATAGAAACATTTTTGCTTATAGAAGTGTATTACAAAAATCTTTCTATTTCAAATTGAAATGCATCCATGCACATTTCAAATTTGACCTTTCTATCCATTTAACTTGATGGACTATGTTAGTGAAATAAAAAATTCCTATACTAACACTGAAATAAACTATAGCAATAGTCTTTAAAAGTGCTTTTTGTAGAGTTTTGGTGCTCTTTTACACTACTAACACCTAAACCGCCACACACCCATATCTTTTGCACTAAAAAAAATAAATAAATACCACATTCTACAATAAAAGTAACCTTCCACCCCGCACAAAAAACCTCTCTTAAAAAACTACTTTAAACATTGCCTTGAAAAGGACATTTGGTTGGGCATTGCATTAGAAGGGCATTTGGTAGGGCAGTGCCCTAAAGCTCTGTCAAGAAAGAAAACATTCTATTCTTAAAAAAATCCAACCCACAAAAAGCCAACCACTAAACCCCAAAGATGGTGCAGGAAAAAGAAATCCGATCCATGGAGGTCCCACTTCACAACTTTCAGGACTTAAATGATCTGCTGCTAAGGTTTTGGTGCCACGTGCCAGGTACCACAGGTCATGCTCAGAGGTCTTGTGGAGTCCATGCCTTGACGCATACACACACACACATATTATAGCCATTTCCAGTCAAATACCTTATCATACCATAGACCTTTTAACTTATAAAAAAATATGTATATGAATAATATTACCAGATAATGTATATATGAGTGTAACACTTTATTTCAATGTAATTCTGTACATTAATGTACATAATGTACTGTTGTGCTTGGTGCTACTTTTTGAACTCTTATACTTTATGGTAGGTCTTCACTCGAGCAAACCAGACGCGTTTGCTCTCGAGTGAACGTGTTTACTTTGCTAAAAAGATTGGTTATCCAGACCTGTGCTAACAATAGTGCTCCACTTGTAATCTAGTCCTTAGTGCTTCCCACTATCTGGTCTTTCTGGAGCAGGGCTCATTCTAATTTATTTCTGCCACAATACCATTAGCATTGTCATCAAAGACTCATAAATATTGTACATCCTCCCCATCTTCCACATTGGGTGGCTATACAAAACAACTAATAACGCTATCTTGAATGCGATTTCCCTTAAACAATAATTGTATTTTTGAGAACCCTCAGAGGAGAGAGCTGCTGTGTTGTTAAGACATTGCACCTTAAAGCATAATTCTTTATATACCTTTATACATCATCAGAGCCAAAAGAGCCATACAATAAAATGATAGCAAGCTGAGCAGAAAATGTGTAAAACAATGCATGGGCAAAGTAATAAAATATCTATAGCTGAAGAGTCCTAAAGTAATAAAGGTAAAAAAAAGTAGTTTCTAGCTAAAAACTGGGAAAGAATCCATTAAACTACAACTATAAAATGGTTACACAGAGACAGGAGCAGAAAAAAGTGAAATGAGGATATACTTTATATGAAAGAAAAATATAAAATGTTTGACACTACAGTTCAGTAATATCTATCCCTTCGTGTGGTACCTGATTGCTTGCTGTTTCAACTACTAAAAGGGCTCTTGAGACTGGCAGTATTAAAAGGCTCTTACATATTTCATATGTCAAAGGAACTTGCAAGCACAGTCTGTGACTATCTGTCTGTACAGTTGTGATTTTTTGGGCACAGCTTAATTTATTATTGCTACACATGAATATATTCTATTATTTTTAAATTAAATCAGTTTTAATCAAATAATGACAAGCATGTTTGGTTAATTTCCAGTTGAGAGAGTCTGAATATAAATACAGCTTAATCATTATTCCCCCTTGAAATATTTCCCTTTTACATCATTCTGTATTGTTTATAAGAAAATGATGTTTCTACTTTCTAAATGTAACTATTGTTAATTGTATACTGATTAAATTGCTCATGAGAGAACACTTAAGTGAGTAAAACTGACCAAAGCTATTTGTAAACATAAAACGTATTCTTTTATACATTGTCAGCGGAAAGTGTTTGTGAACCTTATCTGTATGCATAGATTGGGAATTATTTCTCAGTTGGCTGCTAAAGCCATATCCCTCTTTTGTAGCATAAATATTGAAAAAAAATACTTTTTAAAATGCTAATGTGAACCATTAAGGTGGACTAATCTTTGAGGTATTTAATATTTAAGATTATTTAAAATATTTAAACAAAATCTAAATAATCAAATTTGTGCTTCCATGTGACTGAACACAATTAAAAAGGGCACATTTAAAGTAGGAACAGGATGCGTCTTTAGGGTATGTTTTAGAGAAATCTATCCAATCAACCAAGCTGATTAAAGTTTGCAAGAATAATACTTATCGTATTTGTTCATGTCTGACTAATCCATGATGGAAACTAAGTTTCAAATAGGATTTCAATTACTGTAATCATTTCAGCTACAAACACAGTTTGTTTATATCTGTTTATTGTAATGTGTATGCAAGAGGTAGATAATCCTAGAACAGAGGAGAATTGTTGATCTGCTTTTCCTATCTGTACACAATATAGTTTTTAAGCAACTGAAGGAACATTTTAATGGTTAAATAATATCCTAATCAAGGATTTCTTTTTTGACAAAGCAGGCAGCTGCCTAGCAGTGTCTTCAAGAGAAAGGCCTTTTTGTCTGGTAAAGTCAGAAACTGTACTAGGGAGAGTATAGGCTTGTGTATAATAACATTTCTGCATTTTGCTTTCTTTCAAGTATATATATTGATTGTTTATATGTGTGTACGCATATGTATGTGTATATACTGTGTGTATATATATTTATATATACTGTATGTATATGAACAGTCAATAATAAAAGTAATTGTCACATGTTTAATACAGTCAAAACAACAGTCACTTTGTATAGCCTGGTGAAATGGCTCATCTTTGAGCTGTACACTGATGTTCTACTAAAGTTTTTAGTCATTTTATCAAGTTACATGGTACTGTTTGTGGAAAGTGGCTGCTGGATTTCTCCTGATTGCCTGTGGCCAGATATTAGAGACTCTTGGCTGCGACATCTAGACTGCCTATTTGCACTATTCATCCATATAGTGCCATCTCACTTTTTAGTTATGTATTTGGGATTTTTTTGTTTGTTTCAAAAAACACATAGTCTACACAATTAGGCACCCTTTTGTTTTTACCATGTTTGATTCAGGCCCAGTATTAATTTGTCACGGTGTACCCCTAGTAGTGTACTACTGAATCTGGCTATTAAAACCAATATAGCAGAATAATTTTGACAGATTTAAAGCTAAAATGTATTAATTCTTAACCTCTTAATGACCAGCACCGTATCCTGTACGACGCTAGTCGTTGTCTCCTTAAGGACCAGCAACGTACCCTGTACGTCGCTGCAGTCCTGGGCTTCTCTCGGCCACGAGTGGGGCACTGCAGAAATAGAGTTGCAGAGTTACCAAAGCAGAGAGGGCTACTCTGTGCATCAGACAGCGTTGGAACCGATTGCTGGTGGGTGGGAGCATGAGAAGGGAGGCGGGTGGGCAGCCCATCGCTGGAGGAGGCGGGAGGAGGGGGCATCTACACTACAGAAAAATTAGTATTATATATATATATATATATATATATATATATATATATATATATATATATATATATATATATAGTTTCTCACAAAAAGCAGGCAGCCCACTGGTCTTTGCAATAAAAGATAGAATTTATTTCATCAGTTTAAAAAAACAAACGTTTCGGCACTGCATTGTGCCTTTGTCAATGTTACACCACAAAAAGAGTACAAGGACAGAGTGCAACTAAGCACCCAGAATCACCTATTTTGCTGCAAACTGGGTACTGGCAGACAGTTGCCAGTACCTAAGATGGCCGCTAATAGGTAGAGGGGGGAGGGTTAGAGAGATGTTTGGGGGGGATCAAGGATGTTGGGGGTAAGGGGGGATACTACCCTGCAGAAAATATTAAATTAAAAAAAAGTAAAAAAACAAAACAAAAAAACCTTTTATTTTTCTACTGGCAGAAGTCAAAGAACATTTGGGTAACAGTGATCATATCATGGTCACATTTGAAATCTCTTTTCATATGCAGTGTCTTAATGGTTTAACTAAGACTTTTCATTTTAAGAAAGCAAAATTCAACGGTTTAAGGAAATCATTAAATAATATAAATTGGGACAATGTATTCTCAAATAAAAATACAGAGGATTAATTGATAATATTTAAAAATTTGTTAAATAAATATACATATTAACAAATACCATATGGTTATAAAAATAAAAATAAAAAATCAAAGCCAATGTGGCTAAATAAAAATGTGTTAAGAGAAATTAGGAAAAAAGCGTAGGGCATTTAAATTATTCAAAGAAAAGAGTACAGACTCAACATTCCATATTTATATGGAATGTAACAAAACATGCAAAAAAGCAATCAAATTAGCCAAAATTGAAAATGAAAAAATAATTGCAAAGGATTCTAAGTCTAACCCTAAAAGGTTATTTAAAAGAACAGAGTAGGAAAGAAATGTGGAGGAGTTGCTTTGTATGTAAATGAAAATATAAAGGTTACTGAAATTGTAGGAACAAATGATGAGGTGGAAAGTATTTGGGTGACTTTGGAAATTGGAGATAAAAATGTTTTTAGAATAGGGGTTGTATATAGGCCTCCATTGCAGGATGAAAAACTGGACAATCTGTTATTAGATGAAATAACCAAAATGACCATGAAGGGTAAGGTTATAGCACTGGGGGACTTTAATTTGCCATATATAGACTGGAAGATTCCTTCTGCTAGATCGGCTAGAAGCAGGTATATTCTTGAATCTCTGCTAGGGGAATCACTTGAACAATTAGTCAAGGAACCAACTCGTAAGGAAGCTATATTAGATCTAATACTTACAAACAGTGATACAATTTCAGATGTGTCTGTAGGTGAGAACTTAGGATCCAGTGATCATCAATCTGTTTGGTTTAGTATTCATGTTCAGGAACTGTCCACCCAGACTAAAACAAAAGTTTTAGACTTTAGGACGGCAGATTTTTCATTAATGGGAGAATACCTAAAAAACTATTTAAAGGGGAAAACTCTTATTACAGGGGTTCAAGAACAGTGGGAATTTGTGAAAGGTGCCATTTTAGATGCAACCGCACACTGTATTAGACATGTCTGTAAAAGTAAAAGAAAGCGGAAACCAATTTGGTTTTCCAAAGAAGTAGCACATGCTGTAAAGACAAAAAAGATAGCTTATAAAAATTACAGACACACACAAGCAGATGATGATATGAAAATATGGAGACTCCAACAAAAAAAGACTAAGCAGTTAATTAGGAAGGTTAAAGCTCATGCAGAAGAGAAGATAGCACAGTCAGTAAAACATGGGGACAAAACATTCTTTAGATATATCAGTGAAAGAAGAAAAAATAAGGTAGGAATAGTAAAATTGAAATCATTTGATGATAGAATAATAGAAGGAGATAAGCAGATTGCAGACTGTCTCAATGATTACTTCTGTTCTGTTTTCACTAAAGATTGTGAAGATACAATGTCTACATTAAGGGATGCTACGCAAAATAGAAACAAGCTTAACAGTAATCTTTTTACAGAGGATGAGGTTTTGTTAGCATTATCAAAAATAAATGTTACAAAGGCAGTGGGTCCTGATAATATTCATCCAAGGGTTTTAAAAGAACTTCGATCAGTGGTAACTGTCCCATTAACTGATCTGTTTAATCAGTCACTATTAACAGGAGCTGTCCCAGATGATTGGAGAATAGCAAATGTAATACCTCTTCATAAAAAGGGCAGTAGAGAAGAATCTGGCAACTTCAGGCCAGTTAGTTTAACTTCAGTAGTAGGGAAATTAATGGAAAGCCTCTTAAAAGAAAGAATTATGACTTACATAAAGACAAACAATTTAGAGGACCAAAATCAGCATGGTTTTACTTCAGGGAGATCATGTCAGACTAATCTAATTGACTTCTTTGATTATGTAACAAAAGTATTAGACAAGGGAGGAGCAGTTGATGTAGCATATCTAGATTTCAGCAAAGCATTTGACACCATCCCACACAATAAACTTATTCACAAACTATATCTCCTTGGTCTAGATTAAAAAATTGTGAACTGGGTGGAATGCTGGCTTAAGGACAGAAAACATTCAGCAGAGGGGGCAGAGGGGGCTGTTACTAGTGGTGTTCCTCAGGGGTCAGTTCTGGGGCCTGTTTTGTTTAACATATTTATCTGCGATATCAGCAAAAGGCTACAGGGGAAAGTATGTCTCTTTGCAGATGATACAAAAATTTGCAACAGAGTGGATGTTCCAGGGGGGGGTAGACAAAATGAGAAGTGATATACAACAATTGGAGGATTGGACAAACGACTGGGATCTAAAGTTTAACACAGCAAGGTGTAAAATAATGCATTTAGGGAAGAAAAATCCAAATGTTAATTACAGACTCAATGACACTTTACTGACTGTTACAGACGAGGAACAGGACTTGGGAATTATTATTTCAGATGATTTAAAACTTAGTAAACAATGTAGTAATGCAGCGAGTAAGGCTAGCAGAATGCTTGGATGTATTGGTAGAGGTATTTGCAGCAGAAATAGTAAGGTTCTTATGCCACTTTATAGATCATTAGTTAGGCCTCATCTTGAGTATTGTGTGCAGTTCTGGAGGCCATATCTCCAGAAGGATATTAACAAACTTGAATCTGTGCAAAGGAGGGCTACCAAAATGGTACATGGTCTAAAAAATAAAACTTACCAGGATAGGCTCAATGACCTAAATATGTATAGCTTAGAGGAGAGAAGGGAAAGAGGTGATATGATAGCAACTTTCAAGTACATTAAAGGGTTTAGTAAAACTGAGGCGGTGGGTATTTTACATAAAATGGAAAATTCAAGAACAAGGGGTCATGAGCTCAAGCTAAAGGGTAGTAGATTCAGGAGTAATTTGAGGAAGCACTTCTTTACAGAAAGAGTGATTGATTTATGGAATAAACTTCCTCAAGAGGTAGTAGCAACAAACACTGTGGGGGACTTTAAAAATGCATGGGACAAGCATAGGGCTATCCTACGAACTAGATAAGTTTATACTGTTAGGTAAGGTCGGGCAGACTTGCTGGGCCTATGGCTCTTATCTGCCGTCAATATCTATGTTTCTATGTTTCTAAGTACATAAATAGCAAAAAATCTAAGAAGGACAATATAGGTACATTAAAATGCGTGGTGGGTAGCATGATAAATAATGAAAGGGAGAAGGCTGAGGTACTAAACCAGTTTTTTTCTTCAGTATACACAAGAGAGGAAACATTGGATGATTCTTTGGAACAATATAGAACATGCCAGTCCATACCATTAACTGGGTTATGTTCAGAGGATATCAGGAAAAAACTGGATAATATTAAGGTAAATAAAACTCCAGGCCCAGATGGAATACACCCATGGGTGTTAAGGGAATTTAGCACTGTTATAGACAAACCACTACTTTTAATTTTTCAAGACTCATTATCCTTAGGCATGGTACCCCAGGATTGGTGCAAAGCTGATGTGGTGCCACTCTTCAAAAAGGGAAGCAGGGATGATCCAGGAAGCTATAGACCAGTTAGTCTGACATCAATAGTGGGGAAGATATTTGAAGGGATTATAAGGGATTATATTGACAATCATATTCGTATAAACAAGATTATGAGTTCTAATCAGCATGGTTTTAGGAGAAATAGATCATGTCAAACTAATCTAATTTGATTCTACGAGGAAATAAGTAAAAATATAGATAAAGGGGAATCAGTTGATGTGATATACTTAGATTTTGCAAAGGCATTTGATACAGTGCGACATGAGAGATTAATGCACAAAATTAAGGGATTAGGAATAGCTGAAAATGTTAGCTCATGGATAAATAACTGGATAAAAGATAGGGAGCAACGAGTAGTAGTAAATGGATCATACTCAGATTGGACAAAGGTAATCAGTGGAGTCCCCCCCAGGGATCAGTATTGGGCCCTGTTCTTTTTAATATTTTTATAAATGACTTGGAGCAAGGATTAAATAGCGACATCTCTATTTTTGCAGATGATACTAAGTTAAGTAAGGTCATTAGGTCAGAGCAGGATGAACTTTCGTTAAAAAAAGGATCTGCAAAAATTAGAAGTATGGGCAAGTAAATGGAAAATGAAATTTAATAAGGGAAAATGCAAGGTTCTACATTTTGGAAGTAAAAAAAAGCAGGCAACATATTTTTTAAATGGGAAAAGACTTAGCCAAACAGAGGAGGAAAGGGATTTGGGAGTAGTAATAGATAACAAGCTAAAGATGGGTGCACAATGCAGGGCAGTGGCTTCAAAGGCTAATGCAATACTAGTATGTCTTAAAAGAGGCATTGATTCAAGGGAGGAAAGCATAATTCTTCCACTGTATAAAGCCCTGGTAAGACCCCACCTTGAGTATGGAGTGCAGTTCTGGGGACCGATTGCAAAAAAAGATATTGCAGAACTAGAAAAAGATCAGAGAAGGGCCACAAAGCTAATAAGCGGACTGGAGAATTTAACCTATGAGGAGAGGCTAGCCAAACTGGGTCTGTTTTCCTTAGAAAAAAGGCGCTTGAGAGGTGACATGATTACTTTATATAAATATATTCAAGGCCCATATACAGAGATAGCATAAGCTCTGTTTATTCCAAGAAAATTGTTTCTGACAAGAGGTCACAATTTAAGGTTGGGGGAAAGGAGATTTAATCTCCTGTAACGGAAACATTTTTTCACTGTAAGAGCAATAAAATTGTGGAAGTCATTACCAAAGGAGGTAGTGAATGCCAATACCCTAGATACATTTAAAAATAGTCTGGATACATTTCTGTATATAAACAAAATTCATGGATATGATTGCTAGTATTAAATGGGTCACCTTTTAGTGGGGTTATTTAAGCTTAACTGGAACTTTTTGTAAGTATTTTAGATTTGTATAGGTTGTACTCGATGGACTTCGGTCTTTTTTCAACCTTATCTACTATGTTACTACAGGGAGTGCAGAATTATTAGGCAAATGAGTATTTTGACCACATCATCCTCTTTATGCATGTTGTCTTACTCCAAGCTGTATAGGCTTGAAAGCCTACTACCAATTAAGCATATTAGGTGATGTGCATCTCTGTAATGAGAAGGGGTGTGGTCTAATGACATCAACACCCTATATCAGGTGTGCATAATTATTAGGCAACTTCCTTTCCTTTGGCAAAATGGGTCAAAAGAAGGACTTGACAGGCTCAGAAAAATCAAAAATAGTGAGATATCTTGCAGAGGGATGCAGCACTCTTAAAATTGCAAAGCTTCTGAAGCGTGATCATCGAACAATCAAGCGTTTCATTCAAAATAGTCAACAGGGTCGCAAGAAGCATGTGGAAAAACCAAGGCGCAAAATAACTGCCCATGAACTGAGAAAAGTCAAGCGTGCAGCTGCCAAGATGCCACTTGCCACCAGTTTGGCCATATTTCAGAGCTGCAACATCACTGGAGTGCCCAAAAGCACAAGGTGTGCAATACTCAGAGACATGGCCAAGGTAAGAAAGGCTGAAAGACGACCACCACTGAACAAGACACACAAGCTGAAACGTCAAGACTGGGCCAAGAAATATCTCAAGACTGATTTTTCTAAGGTTTTATGGACTGATGAAATGAGAGTGAGTCTTGATGGGCCAGATGGATGGGCCCGTGGCTGGATTGGTAAAGGGCAGAGAGCTCCAGTCCGACTCAGACGTCAGCAAGGTGGAGGTGGAGTACTGGTTTGGGCTGGTATCATCAAAGATGAGCTTGTGGGGCCTTTTCGGGTTGAGGATGGAGTCAAGCTCAACTCCCAGTCCTACTGCCAGTTTCTGGAAGACACCTTCTTCAAGCAGTGGTACAGGAAGAAGTCTGCATCCTTCAAGAAAAACATGATTTTCATGCAGGGCAATGCTCCATCACAAGCGTCCAAGTACTCCACAGCGTGGCTGGCAAGAAAGGGTATAAAAGAAGAAAATCTAATGACATGGCCTCCTTGTTCACCTGATCTGAACCCCATTGAGAACCTGTGGTCCATCATCAAATGTGAGATTTACAAGGAGGGAAAACAGTACACCTCTCTGAACAGTGTCTGGGAGGCTGTGGTTGCTGCTGCACGCAATGTTGATGGTGAACAGATCAAAACACTGACAGAATCCATGGATGGCAGGCTTTTGAGTGTCCTTGCAAAGAAAGGTGGCTATATTGGTCACTGATTTGTTTTTGTTTTGTTTTTGAATGTCAGAAATGTATATTTGTGAATGTTGAGATGTTATATTGGTTTCACTGGTAAAAATAAATAACTGAAATGGGTATATATTTGTTTTTTGTTAAGTTGCCTAATAATTATGCTCAGTAATAGTCACCTGCACACACAGATATCCCCCTAAAATAGCTATAACTAAAAACAAACTAAAAACTACTTCCAAAACTATTCAGCTTTGATATTAATGAGTTTTTTGGGTTCATTGAGAACATGGTTTTTGTTCAATAATAAAATTAATCCTCAAAAATACAACTTGCCTAATAATTCTGCACTCCCTGTATGTTACTTAAGATAAGGTTGACCTTTGGGGGGTAGGGGAGGGAAAGGAGCTGTTTGAGAGGGGTCAGGGAGGGATCACGGGGTGGGGTGTGTCAGGTGGGAGACTGATCTCTACACAAATCTAAAATTAACCCTACAAGCTACCTAATTAATCCCTTCACTGCTGGGCATGATAGAAGTGGGGTGCGCAGCAGCATTTAGCAGCCTTCTAATTAACTAAAAGCAATGCCAAAGCCCTATATGTCTGCTATTTCTGAACAAAAGGGATCCCAGAGATACATTTACAACCATTTGTGCCATGATTGCACAAACTCACCTAGATTACAAGTTTTGCGTTAGAGGCTATGCGGTGCTAAAGAGCAGTTTATGCTCACCGCTCACTTGCAGACAGCGCTGGTATTACGGGTTTTTACAAACCTGACGCTAATCGCAAAAAAGTGATCGTCGAGCAAAATTTTGCTCCACATCTCACCTCAATACCAGCGTTGCTTACATTAGCGGTGAGCTGGCTGAACGTGCTCGTGCACAATTTCCCCATAGGAATCAATGGGTGAGAGCCGGCTAAAAAAAAAACCTAACACCTGCAAAAAAGCAGAGTAAAGCTTCTAACGCAGCCCCATTGATTCCTATGGGCAAAATACATTTATGTCTACACCTAACACCCTAACATGAACCCTGAGTTTAAACACCCCTAATCTTACACTTATTAACCCCTAATCTGCTGCCCCTGACATCGCCGACACATACATTATATTATTAACCCCTAATCTGCCGCTCTGGACACCGCCGCCACCTCAATTATACTTATGAACCCCTAATCTACTGCCCCAACATCGCCGGCACCTACATTATATTTATTAACCCCTAATCTGCCACCCCCAATGTTGCCGCAACCTACCTACACTTATTAACCCCTAATCTGCTGCCCCCAACATCGCCGCCACTATATTAAAGTTATTAACCCCTGAACCTAAGTCTAACCCTAACACCCCCTAACTTAAATAAAATTTAAATAAATCTAAATAAAATTCCTATCATTAACTAAATTATTCCTATTTGAAACTAAATACTTACCGGTAAAATAAACCCTAAACTAGCTACAATATAACTAATAGTTACATTGTATCTAGCTTAGGGTTTATTTTTATTGTACAGGCAAGTTTGTATTTATTTTAACTAGGTAGAATAGTTATTAAATAGTTATTAACTATTTAATAAACTACCTAGCTAAAATAAAGACAAAAGTACCTGTAAAATAAAACCTAACCTAAGTTACAATTACACCTAACACTACCACTATAATTAAATTAATTCCCTAAATTAAATACAATTATCTAAAGTTAATAAAAAACAAACACTAAATTACGGAAAATAATAAACAAAAAAAGATTTTTAAACTAATTACACCTAATCTAATACTCCTAACAAAATAAAAAAGCCCCCCCAAAATAAAAAAGCTCTACCCTACACTAAATTACAAATAACCCTTAAAAGGGCCTTTTGCGGGGCATTGCCCCAAAGTAATCAGCTCTTTTACCTGTAAAAAAAAAGTACAAATCCCCCCCAACATTAAAACCCACCACCCACACAACCAACCATACTCTAAAACCCACCCAATCCCCCCTTAAAAAACCTAACACTAAACCCCTAAAGATCACCCTACCGGGAGACGCCTTCGCCCAACCGGGCAGAAGTGGTCCTCTAGACGGGCAGAAGTCTTCATCCAAGCCGGGCAGAAGTGGTCCTCCAGACGGGGAGAAGTCTTCATCCAGACGGCATCTTCTATCTTCATCCATCCATACCTTAATTCCGATTGTCTGATAGAATTCTATCAGCCAATCGGAATTGAAGGGACGCCATCTTGGATGTCATTTAAATGAACCTTCATTTAGTCGTAGCCGTGGAAAGAAGAGGATGCTCTTGAAGATGGACCCGCTCCGCGCCAGATAGATGAAGATAGAAGATGCCGTCTGGATGAAGACTTCAGCCCGTCTGGAGGACCACTTCTGCCCATCTTGGATGAAGACTTCTGCCTGTCTGGAGGACTACTTCTGCCCGGCTTGGATGAGGACTTCTGCCCGTCTGGAGGACCACTTCTGCCCGGTTGGGTGAAGACGTCTCCCGGTAGGGTAATCTTCAGGAGGTTAGTGTTAGGTTTTTTTAAGGGGGGATTGGGTGGGTTTTAGAGTAGGGTTGGTTGTGTGGGTGGTGGGTTTTAATGTTGGGGGGGGACTTTTCTTTATTTTGGGGGGGCTTTTTTATTTTGTTAGGGGGATTAGATTAGGTGTAATTATTTTAAAAAATCTTTTAATTTTTTTATTATTTTCTGTAAATTAGTGGGTGTTTTTTTGTACTTTAGATAATTGTATTTAATTTAGGGAATTCATTTAATTATAGTGGTAGTGTTAGGTGTAATTGTAACTTAGGTTAGGTTTTATTTTACAGGTACTTTTGTCTTTATTTTAGCTAGGTAGTTTATTAAATAGTTAATAACTATTTAATAACTATAATACCTAGTTAAATTAAATACAAACTTGCCTGTAAAATAAAAATAAACCCTAAGCTAGATAAAAAGCAATTATTAGTTATATTGCAGCTAGCTTAGGGTTTATTTTCTAGGTAAGTATTTAGTTTTAAATAGGAATAATTTAGTTAATGATAGGAATTTTATTTATATTTATTTAAATTATATTTTATTTCTATTTATTTAAATTATAATATATATTAGGGGGGTTAGGGTTAGTGTTAGACTTAGATTTAGGGGTTAATAACTTTAATATAGTGGCGGCGACATTGGGGGCGGCAGATTAGGGGTTAATAAATGTAGGTAGGTGGTGGCGATGTTAGGGACGGCAGATTAGGGGTTAATAATATTTAACTAGTGTTTGCGAGGCGGGAGTGTGGCGGTTTAGGGGTTAATATATTTATTATAGTGGCGGCGATGTCCGGTTCGACAGTTTAAGGGTTAATTTTTTTTAACTGTTTGCGATGTGGCAGGGCCTCGGTTTAGGAGTTAATAGGTATTTTATGGGTGTTAGTGTACTTTTTAGCACTTTAGTTAAGAGTTTTATGCTACGGCGTTGTAGTGTAAAACTCTTAACTACTGACTTTAAAATGCGGTACCAGTGTTGACAGGAGAGGGTCTACCGCTCACTTTTTGGCAGACTCGTAATACCGGCGCTATGCAAGTCCCATTAAAAAAAGAGGATACGCAATTGATGTAAGTGGATTTGCTGTATTTCCGAGTCTGGCCAAAAATGTGAGCGGTACACCTGTACCTTCAAGACTTGTAATACCAGCGGGCGTTAAAAAGCAGCATTGGGACCGGCCAACGCTGCTTTTTAAGCCTAACACAAGACTCGTAATCTAGCTAAAATTGTGAAAAAGTTAATGATTTTTTTTTATTTGATCCCATTTGGCAGTGAGATGGTGGCATCAAATATATCAAAATGGGCCAAGATCAATACTTTGGGTTATCTACTAAAAAAAAGATGTAGTTTAGATAGGTAAATATAAAAAAGGCTCTATTTCTGTTTAAATGCAGTGATGGCAAAAATGCTAAAAATGTTCTGGTCTTTTGGGGAAGTTTTTGTCTGAAGTGCCCGGTCCTTAAGGGGTTAAAAGTGCTTTCAGACCAACATTAATAAACTTATGCACATAAGGGAGGGGGTTAAATAAAAGCATAATAAAGGGAGTTATTTATATTGATTCATACTTCCTGGTATGTAAATAATACAGTGCTAGATTACAAGTGAAGCACTAACTGTTAAGCGCAAGCTAAAAGGGAGTTATCCCGGGTGTTTGCATGTGTCGCTCATTTTACAAGTTGAAAGTAAATGCAATAGACTGAGCGCAATTGAAGTTAACGAGCATCGGGTTAACTTGGCCTCAGAGCTCTGGTTAACTGTTTTTGTGAAAAAAAGTGTCACAAAACACATACAAAATACATTAGAAAGATAGTTACATTAATAATAGCATTATCTAATTAAAATCATTAAAAACATATTGCACACAAAAGTTATAAGGGCTCAAAGATATGAGGTCTCACCTGTTAGGGAAAGGGCTTTAATAGAGATACATACATATACATGTCTAAATTTGTAGATTAATGTATATACTGTTTATATATATATATATATATATATATATATATATATATATATATATATATATATATATACACAGTATATATGTGTGTGTATATGTGTGTGTACATATGTATTTATATGTGCATATATGTATTTACAGACATATATACACTTATAAACACATTAATTCATATGTATACATATTTAGACATATAAGGTATATATATATATATATATATATATATATGATTACGCCCTGACGAAGCCCAGTCTGAATCCCGGACGAGCGGGTGAAACGCGCATCGGCATTGGGTCAGCCGACTGGATCATGTGATGTATGCTTGTACCGGAGAGCTCTGTTTCCATCCACAGAGATATGGTGTAAAAAACGCCTGACAAGTAGATTGACTTCAGCGCTAACTGCCTATTATTCATACAGGCATGAATTGGCACCATGAATATACGGATATCTGACTTGAAGATAAGGTTGTATGGTTCCTATTTGTTGCTCTAAAAAGAACTGTGTTTGTCAGCTATCATACTTAACACCTGTTTAGGATTCTCCCTGTCGAGGGGGCCCACAAAACTTTACTAGAGTTAACAACAAACATCACGACAGATGCATGAATTTATACGCTTGGCAAGCTGCTTTTTTCATATGCTTTGCATCTGTTTGGCCTTTCCAATTGCCTTTGATTAGCAATCAACTAAATTTAGTGGACTCAGCTGACTGCCCTGCCTGCATATATTTCACACTAGTTTGGGCTGTGCATTGCTACAACAACATATGTTCACATTTTCAAAGTGAACATTTTATAAGTGAGGCATTAAAAATAGAATAATACAATAGTTGAACAAGAATTGGGCAAGGGGCAAGACACAAGGCAAGTACTTTTGTAATATTATGTTTCATATACCTTTTTGTTTTCTTATGCAATTGCTACTGTAATTATGTGTCTTATGTGTTTAACTGGTTCCCACTTTTGTAAAAATGCTCAATATATTCATATTCATTTTTGCAACCTCTTGTCTCTATAACAAACTACATTATTCAATTACTCCTTCTCCCTCTCCACCTGCACTGTTCATTAACCCATCTCTCTTAAACTCACCTTACTTTTGTACTCATGAACTTTACCTATTTCTAAACACTCTCTCTCCCCCCTGAAGCTCATCTCAAAAACACTCACTACTGCAAATCCGTATCTCATGTCACTCTCCCTCTTGCTTTTACTTACTGCTGGGGACATCTCCCCTAATCCTGGTCCCCAACCACTGCCTAGCTGTGCACATCCATGTGTACCGTCCCACAGATTCCGAAAACAAAACTCTGCAAACCTTACTTACATTCCTCTTGCATCAAAAGCCACTACTCCTTTCACTTGCGCACTCTAGAACTCTCGCTCTGTTTGCAACAAGCTCACTTCTATACATGACCTCTTCATCTCCCGCTCCCTCAACCTTCTGGCCCTAACAGAAACCTGGCTCTCTCCCCTAGACACAGCATCCACTGCTGCTCTGTCACATGGGGTCTCCACTTCAGCCACACTCCTAGGTCTGGTAATAGACAAGGAGGTGGTGTAGGTATTTTACTTTCCTCTCGTTGCACCTTTCAACAAATACATCCCATCCCTTCACTCACATTTCCCTAATTCCAAACCCACATGATTCGCTTATTCTCTCCTCTCTCTGTACATGTTGCAGTCATATACCGACCCCCTGGCTCCTCATCTCAATTTCTAGATCACTTGGCTGCCTGGCTACCTTATTTCCTTTCCTCAGACACCCCTGCTCTCATTCTTGGCGACTTCAACATCCCTCTTGACAATCCCACTGCCTCATCTGCAAAACAAATTCTGCAACTCACTTCCTCTTTCGGTCTGTCACAATTGACTGATTCTCCCACTCACAAAGATGGTCACTCTCTTGACCTGATCTTTAGCTATCGATACACTCTCTCAAACTTCACAAACTCCCCTTTTCCTCTTTCTGACCACCATCTCCTTACTTGCAACATATCATCCCTCCCTACAACTTCTACTCCTCACACCAAACTTCACAGAAGCATTATGTCATTAGATCAGCAACAGCTTGCTAATTCCCTCAAACCTCTCCTCTCATCCTTCTCCTCCTTTTCCTGCCCTGAACAATCTATCTGCCACTATAATTCCACCCTTATATCCGTCCTTGACAATCTCGCCCCTCTTACCATAACTCGGAAATCACACACTAATCCTCAGCCTTGGCATAATCCTCTGACACAGTACCTACACAGATGTTCTCGTACTGCTGAGCGGCACTGGAGAAAATCTCATAGTTCAGCTGATTTTCTTCATTACAAATTAATCTTGAACTCCTACTATTCTGCCCTTAATCTCCATAAGCAACACAAATTCTCTACTCTTATCTCTAATCTTTCTTCAAACCCAAAACGACTGTTCTCTACTTTCAATACTCTCCTCCGCCCTCCCCCACCTCCTAATACAACTTCTCTGTCAGCTCAGGACTTTGCCAGCCACGTCAATAACAAAATTGACTCCATCATAAATGAAATCAGCTCTCAACATAATTCCATTCTCTCATCACCTCAAATGCTCTCACTCAACCACAACCCACATAACCTTAAACTTAGCTCATTCTCCCCTGTTACTGAGGAAGAAGTTTTGGCACTTATACTGCGCTCTCACCTCACTACCTGTCCCCTTGACCCTATCCCCTCACAGCTACTCCCCTTCCTCTCTGCTACCCTTACCCCTATACTCACACACATTTTCAACCTGTCCCTCAGCACCAGTGTATTTCCCTTATCGCTGAAACATGCACTGGTCACACCTATCCTCAAAAAACCATCCCTTGATCCTACCTCCCCATCCAACCACCGCCCTATTTCCCTCCTCCCTCTTGCCTCAAAGCTTCTCAAAAAACTAGTATATGCACGCCTATCCCATTTCCTTACATTAAACTCCCTCCTTGACCCATTGCAATCTGGATTTCGTCCCCATCACTCTACAAAGACAGCTATTGTAAAGGTTACCAATGACCTACTTACAGCAAAATCAAAAGGCCACTTCTCTCTGCTTATCCTCCTTGATCTGTCCACAACCTTTGACACTGTTGAACACCTTCTCTTGCTCCAAACCCTCCAATCCTTTGGCATCTGTGACACAGCCCTTTCAAGGCTCTCTTCCTACCTGTCAAACCGTACCTTTAGTGTAGCCTTCTCTGGGGCCTCCTCTGCCCGGTCACCACTTTCTGTCGGAGTACCGCAAGGCTCTGTCCTTGGTCCCCTTCTCTTCTCAATCTACACGTCATCACTAGGTTCCCTAATAAAGTCCCATGGTTTAAAATATCATTTGTATACCGACGACACCCAAATTTACTTCTCTGCACCAGACCTATCTCCTTCCTTGCTAACCCGTGTCACTAACTGTCTTTCTCACATCTCTTCCTGGATGTCCTCTCACTACCTCAAGCTAAATGTCTCCAAAACTGAGCTCCTCATTTTCCCCCCTTCTTCCAAAATCTCCACCCCCAATCTCTCTATAACTGTCGACAACTCCATCATTATCCCTACCCCGCATGCCTGATGTCTCGGGGTCACATTTGACTCAGATCTTTCTTTCACTCCTCACATTCAGTCCTTGGCTAAAGCCTGCCACTTCCACCTTAAAAACATTTTGAAAATTACACAAGACACACTAAGATTTTAATCCACTCTCTCATTCTTTCCTGCCTCGATTACTGCAACTCTGTCCTCTCTGGTCTCCCCACCTCCCGCCCAGCTCCTTTACAATCCATAATAATTGCCTCTGCCAGGCTAATCTTCCTTACACGTTGCTCTTCATCTGCTGCACCTCTCTGCCAATCCCTTCACTGGCTTCCTCTTGCCTCTAGGATCAAACACAAAATTCACTCTGACATACAAAGCCCTCCACTGCACTGCTCCCCCTATATCTCAGACCTTGTCTCCAGATACTCTCCCTCCCGTCCCCTTCACTCTGCTCATGACCTCCTCCTCTCCTCCTCTCTGGTTACCTCATTGCACTACCATTTACAGGACTTCTCCAGACTGGTTCCCATCTTGTGGATCTCTCTGCCTCGCTCCACAAGACTCTCTCCTAGTTTTGAAAGCTTCAAGCGCTTCCTAAAGATTCTACTGTTCAGGGATGCATACAACCTATGCTAACCTTACTTTATACCAGTTCCACTCCTCCATCGCTATCCCCTGAACCCCCTTAGCATGTAAGCCTAAGCTGTTTGTAGATCACCTTCTTAAGAGCCGACTACAACAGTGCAACTCTTGGCAGGGCCCTCTACCCATTTGATCCCTATATTTGTTTTGTTGTACTCCGCCTTTGTTTTAGCACTGCAGAATCTGTTGGCGCTCTACAAATAACCGATAATAATAATAATAACAACAGACAAGCACTCCAGATTCCAGTTGAACTGCCCAGGGTGCAACAGAAGAAATGCACAATAAATTATAGAGAGTGCACTCACCAGGACTTATTAATAGCATTTATTCCTTTTCGGGGGTTTAGCCCCTTCCTCAGACATACAAAAAGAGAGATCAACTTACTTGCACCTAGATTACAAGTTTTGTGTTCGTGTTTTAACGCTGAAAAATTTAATAATTGTAATTTCAGCGTTAAAACAGCACCACAACCATTACAAGTCTTGTCGGTATAGCTGTACTGCAAGCCTTTTAGCCTGCAATGCAATGTCAGTCCCGCACACGAAAAAATTATGTTTTTTCATGAAACTTCCATAGCGCTGCCATTAGGAGTTTTGCAGTGAGGCTTAAAAGCTTCCGTTCAAGCCTATAACGACACGATCCGTTTTGCAATCTAAAGTAGTAGTTATGAGTTTTACGCTACAAAACTGTTGCATAAAACTCATAACTAAAGTGTTACAAAGTACACTAACACCCATAAACGACCTATAAACCCCTAAACAGAGGCCCCCCCACATCGCAAACACTATATTAAAGTTATTAACCCCTAATCTGCCGCTCCTGACATCGCCTCCACTATACTAAAGTTATTAACCCCTAAACCGCCGCCCTCCCACATCGCAAACATTATTTAAATATTATTAACCCCTAATCTGCTGTCCGCTCACATCGCCCCCACTATACTAAAGTTATTAAGCCCTACACCTCCGCCACTATAATAAACCTATTACCTCCTAAACCGCGAGCCCCCCTCAAAAAAATATACTAAATTAAACTATTAACCCCTAAACCGAAAGCCCCCACATAACAATAAACTAATTTAAACTAGTAACCCTTAAACCTAACGTCCCCTAACTTTATATTAAAATTACAATTTCAACTAGGTAGTTAGTAAATAGTTAATGACTATTTACTAACTAGTCTACCTAGAATAAATACAAACTTACCTGTGAAATAAAAATTAAACCTAAGCTAGCTACAATATAACTATTAGTTATATTGTAGCTAGCTTAGGTTTTATTTAATAATAATTTATTTAATAATGTATTTAGTTTTAAATAGGTATTATTTAGTTAAGAATTGTAACTTTAATCTAGTTCTATTTTAATTATGTTAAAGTTATTGGGTGTTAGGGTTAGGGTTATGTTAGGGTTAGGTTTCGGTGTTAATATAGTTTAATTTAGGTTGTTGTGATGTGGGGGACTGGCGGTTTAGGGGGTTAATAGATTTATTTAGTGGAAGCGATGTGGGAGGCCAGAGGTTTAGGGGTTAATAGATTTATTTAGTGGTGGCGATGTTGAGGAGCGGCGAAATAGGGGTTAATAGATTTATTATAGTGTGGGCGATGTTGGGGTGCAGGGGAATAGGGGTTAATATCTTTAGTATAGTGGTGGCAATATTGGGAGTGGCAGATTAGGGGTTAATCGCTTTATTTAGGCGGTGGCGATATTGAGAGTGGCAGTTTAGGGGTTAATAACATTATGTAGGTGTCGGCGATATTGGGGGCGAAAGATTAGATTTTAGGTTTAAACATAACTTTTTTTCCCCCATAGGCATCAATGGGGCTGCATTACGGAGCTTTTCATTCCGTGCTTCAGGTGTTTTTTTCTGACACTTTCTCCCCATTGATGTCTATGGGGAAAACGTGCATGAGCATGTCAAAACAGCATTTGAATTGTGTGTGGTATGGAGCTCAACGCAACTATATCGCATGCAGAAGCCGGCTGCTTGAAAACTTGTAATGGCTGCGCTATACGGTGTGAAATAATGCAACTTTTGTTAAATTTCTATAGCGCGCATAACTTGTAATCTACCTTTTGGTTTGGTGTTGGGGTAAGTTAATCTCTCTTTTTGTATGTCTGAGGAAGGGGCTAACCCCCTAAAACGTTCACATTTAAGGAATAAAATCTATTAATAAGTCCTGGTGAGTGCACTCTCTATCATTTATTATATATATATATGCATTGGAGCCCTTTGCAGTTAAAGTGTCAGTAAACTTTAAAAATAATGTTATATAATTCTGCACATAGTGCAGAATTATATAACATTATATTAGCCAAACATTTATAAAACATAATTTCCCCTATTAATTTAAAAAAAACCCCCGCTGTTTTACAGAACCGCTCTCTGCTCTCTGCTGAGCGGGTCTGTTATATTTACTCAATGCATCGGGCCAGCTGTATAGTCACAGCCCGGCCCGACCGCGCCATAAGAATATGACTCCTGTGACAGGAGCAAGCTGCACTTAGTCTTATGACGCGGTCGGGCCGGGCTGTGACTATACAGCTGGCCCGATGCGCTGAGTAAATATAACAGAGCCACTCAGCAGAGAGCAGAGAGCGGGTCTGTGAAACAGCATTTTTTTTTTAAATTAATAGGGGAAATTATGTTTTATATATGTTTGTCTAATATAATGTTATATAATTCTGCACTATGTGCAGATTTATATAACATTATTTTTAAGGTTTACTGTCCCTTTAAGTAGATCAAAACATGTTAAAACATATTTATGCAATATTCATATTTAATAAAGTGTTTAACTGTGTATGGCCTGTAAATATTTCACAATAGCTCAGCATGCTAAGGCAGTGTGGCTGAGCTATGTAGCAACCCAAGGGTTGCAGGTTTGATCCCCGGCGAGGTTCACTCAGCCTTTCATCCTTCCGAGGTCGATAAAATGAGCAGCGCCTTGAGACCCTTATGGGTAATTAGCCGAGCTTTACCAGTACACAATACATACATACAATCCAATGTTCTGCACATAGCAGGCTATGTTCCATTTATTTTTAAATACATATTCCTATAAACATATACATATATCTATACCTATATATAATTATATTATAAACAGGATACACTTGCCAGGGTGCTGAGTAGCATTTCAAATATATGCAGAAGGAAACAGCACTCACTGGGCTTGACTTCAAAAAGCTTACTTCTGGTGCTGTTAACTCTTGAGCGGGAGCATAAAATACCACTCCACTTGTAATCTGGCCAAAAATGTTTGATATAAAAAATGACTATGCCCTAAAGTACAACAACACTTAACAAGGTATGTGTCAACAGTGGATGTACAGGGTACTATGGTTGCTAGGCTCCCAAACTCATTATTGTAGCACACCCAAACCTAAACATGCAAACAGACATAAATTTGCAGTCACTTAGGCAAGTGTAGCAGTAGGTAAATTTTGAGGAGGAGGAGAAGAGTAGGTCCTTAGATGACCATTGAGAAACATTGGGTGAATATTTAGAAGATAAAAAGAATACAAGGGGGAACATAATTTATTAAAAGTTTATAAACTCAGAATTGTGAGCTTCAGTGTGTCATACATAGGGAGCTAGTAATGGTGAGGGCAGAGTAAAGCAGCTGATGGTAATCAATGGGTAGATAGAATTTTGCCAGTGCTATGGAAATTTGTGGTGTTATAAAAATAAATGATGATGATAATAATAATAATAGTAACAATAATAATTAGCCTGGAAAAAACATTTAAAACTAACAGGACAGAGAAAACCAGGCTAGTGGAAGACCATTTCACCCCTTAAGGACCAACAACGTACAGGGTACGTCCTCAAACAAAATGTCTTTAACGACCAAGGACGTACCCTGTACGTCGTTGGTGTTTGAAAGCGGTGGAAGCGATCCAGATAGGCATCCTGCAATAACATATTTTAGCCAACCGATGCAGAGAGAGTCACTGGTGGATGGGAGCCAATGCAGGGAGGCGGGTGGGCTGGTATGGATGGGAGAAAGGAGTCAGAGGGGGGCGGGATCGTGGGCGGAGTCACCGGGGGTATGCATGGTCACGCACGCGTACAAGGGGGCGGCAGACGGGCACATGCACGGGGGTGGGAGTGGGTGGGAACACTACACTATGGCACATTTCAGTTACTGCATATGGTGGGAGAAAGGACTGGGGAGGGTGGGAATTATTAGCTAAGAGATATGGGAGGAGGTGGGGGGTTGGATATTGAGGGGGGCAGCTATACTACAGAAAATATTTCATTAGTTTCTGTCATGAGATGCAGGACATATGCAGGACACAGCAATGATGGTACAACTCTATTTTATTACAGAGCATAGAAACATACATCTAGTCAGGTTGATTTCACTAACTAACTGCGACACAGACAACCGGACCTAAGCCCTGCCCACAAACAGTGACATCACATCCTGCTCTCATCACATTTTCCCCCTTTTCAAAGGGCGAAGCATATATTTGAATATAACAAATTACATGGCATACAAACAGAGTATACAACAAAATTTTTGAACAGTATATAACAAATAGGTTAAAGGAAAAATTAACAACATAAATTACATCCTGACTTGAACATCGGGGTAGACTACCCTAGTCCACAGTGACCATGGGATTATTATGCCCATACTTCCGGTCACTGTTCTAACTAAAGTTAGTCCCGATATCGGGCCGGAAGTTTCACCACCCTTCCGCTTGATGTAACTTTGCATGAACTATCCTCTGATACAGAAGAAGGTGAATAAGAGTCCGCTGGAGGCAAAGACATATCCCCACTGTGATCTTGCTGAGGGGAAGGCACCCCTTTTAGAACAGGGGATCCCACCGGCGGTGGTACTGAGGCATCCAGTTCCAAACTCTCATGTACAGGCTGAAGATGTTTTCGGTTACGGCATGTAACCGTCCCTCCATCAGTAAGGACTACATAAGACCTTGGTTCTGGAGAGCGTCCAATTACCGTAGCAGGCGTCTTCCATTTCTTCTCATCATCCAGTTTAATTCTAACACTTTGCCCCGTATTTAGTTCCTGTAAGGGCCTGACAGAATGTCTCCTGTCATAGAAGAAACAATAGCCCTTTTTGGCCTCTTCATCCTTCCTAAGTACTTTGTCCCGAGGAATAGAGCCAGTCGGCTTGAAGACACCCACTGAGGGTAAGGTAGTGCGAATCTGGCGTCCTAGCATCAGCTGTGCCGAGCTAAACCCGGTGGCTTGGATGGGCGTCGCTCTATAGGACAAGAGGGCTAGGTACGAATAAGATTGCTTTAAAATGAACTTTGTTGTTTGAACTGCCCTTTCAGCCATTCCGTTGGCCTGTGGGTAATGTGGATTTGACGTGGAATGTACAAAGTCATATTCCCTGCTGAAAGCACTGAGCTCTGTAGAAGCGAACTGCATTCCATTATCACTCACCAGCTCCATTGGAATGCCCCACCGGGCGAACAAGCTCTTCAAATGAATGATAACGGCTTGACTTGTGATATCATTCAAAGGTGCAATTTCCAAATACCTGGAAAAGTAGTCGATCACAACAAGGAACTTTTTCCTGTGCAGTTCACACAAATCAGCAGCTATTTTCTGCCACGGCCCTGCAGGCAGCGGAGTAGAAATCAAGGGCTACCTTCTCTGAGTAGGCCGGCATTCCCGGCAAAATGCACATTTAGACACGTGATTTGCAATGTCGGAGCTGATCCCAGGCCACCACACAGCTGTAGCTGCCCTTTCTCTGCACTTTGTAATACCTAAGTGGCCATCGTGGATCCTGTTTAACATCACCTTCCTCATGCTGACAGGAATAACGATGTGGTCTTGGAACAGCACCAACCCCTCCAGCTCGTGAGCTGTGACCTCTCTGACTGGTAAGAAGACAACCAGGCTGCCCGGCTCTCGGTCCAGCCTTCTTTTATGTACTTTATAACCTCTTGCAGATCTGTGTCCAAATATGTCTCTTTCTTTATTTCTTCCAGTTTCCTTGAAGAAATGGACTTTGAGGCCAGAACCGAATCAACATACACTTTCACGTCCGATTCGGTTGAAGACTATTCAACAGCAGCCAGCGGGAGCCTGGATAGTGTATCTGCCACAACTAGTTGCTTCCCTGGCACATGCACTGCCTGAACATTGAACCTGAGTAATCTCATTAAAAGTCTCTGGCATCTTAAGGGTGTTTTGTCGATATCGTAGGAGTTGATTAGAGGGACGAGCGGTTTATGATCAGTCTCTAGACTAAATTTCTCCAAACCTACAAGGTAACGCTGAAAGCGCTCACAGGCCCAAACTGCAGCCAGGCACTCTTTCTCAATTTGAGCGTATTTTGACTCAGCAGCCATCAGTGTGCGGGAACAGTAGGCGATAGGCTGTAGTTTATTTTCATTTAACTGCAGGAGAGCCACCCCCAACCCATAACTGCTTGCATCAGCACTAACCACAGTGTTTTTGGAAGGGTCGTAGAACCCCAGCACTGGGGCAGACCCCTGCAGGGACTTGGCCTGCATAAAGGATTTTTCTTGTGAAGGTCCCCAGACCCAGGCAATGTCTTTCTTTAGCAACTCTGTGATAGGATGTAGAACTGTGGATAAATCTGGCAGAAACTTGCCCACATAATTTACAAGGCCCAATATTTGTCTTAGCTCATGTACATCAGAAGGAATTTTCATCTGTTCAATAGCACACATTTTCTCAGGGTCTGGTTTGATGCCATCCCCATTTATAATATGCCCAAAGTAAAATAATTCAGTTTTCCTAAAATGGCATTTTTCTTTATTTAACTTCAGCCCAGACTCTTTGATAGCCTGCAGCACACAACTTAAACGCTGATCATGCTCCAACTCTGTAGACCCATACACTAGAATGTCGTCCATGATGACTGCCGTGCCCACGTGGTCTTTTAGGAGAGAACAAATTTCCCTTTGAAATATTTCAGGAGCAGAGGATATCCCAAAGGGGAGTCTGCAGAAGCAAAACCGACCTACCGGTGTAATAAAGGTAGTCAGTTTGCGGCACTTTGGATCTAGGGGGATCTCCCAAAAGCCACTAGACGTGTCCAATGTAGAAAAGAACTTCGCCCCAGCCAACTTTGGAGCTATATCTTCTAATGTCGGCAGCACAAATCTCTCTCTCTTCACTGCCTCATTCAACCTTTTCAGGTCCACACAGATGCGCACCTTCCCGTTTTTCTTTGCAACAGGAACAATGGGGGCACACCAAGCAGCTGGGGCTGTCGAGGCAGTTTCATAAATGCAGCAAGAGACATTACAGTGATATCTGCTCCTGTGTCAATCTTAAAATCAACTTTGGCTCCCATTACAGTAAAAGTAACCTTCCAATCTTCCTCTGAGCTTGGCCGTTCCACAACAGACCCCACAAAAGACACTTCCTGACCCTCTTGGTCACTATGCACCTGCATCTCCTTAATGTATTCAATTTTACACACCACTTCAAAATGGCCCATTCTGTTACATTTTCTGCATCTTTTATCTCTGGCCGGGCATATAACACTCTGATCATGGGCACGGTTGCACCGTGTGCATAGGGCATGCTACGCACATCCACTTCTAGGTCTATCTGTTATTTTAGATCTACCGCTCACACTGTGCCTTTCACTAGCAGTTTTCCTGAGCTGTTGCACTTCATCCACAATACTCTCAGACCTCAGATCAGCACTTTGCTTTTTCACCAGTTCACTCTGGTGGGCCATCCTAATAGCCCCATCTAATGTTAAATCATGCTCTAACTGCAGCTTCAGTGAGACTTCAGCATCTGCAATTCCAATAACTATTCTGTCTCTGATTTGCTCTTCTTTAGCAACACCAAACTCATAGAATTCAGCTAGTTCATGCAGGCTGCACACAAATGACTCTACAGATTCTCCCACACGCTGATTACATTTGTGAAAACTGGCTCTCTCATGAATCACATTTCTTTTGGGCACAAAGTGGGCACTGAGTTTATCCATAACTATATCAAAGTTAAATTCTTCCCCTTCTTGGAAAGTAAAAGCATTGAACACTGGCTCCACATCCTTCCCCATAGAGTATAAAAGAGAATTAACTTGTACTTCACCACTCTCCTTGTTCAGTTTGGAAGCAATCCTGAAGAGCTGAAACCACTGATGCCATGTGGGCCAAGCTGCAGGCTGAGAGATGTCAAAAGGCTCAGGTGGGGTAAACTTAGACATCGTCATCGATCAGGAACAGAAGCACAGGCAAGAACTTCTGACATCATGTCATGAGATGCAGGACATATGCAGGACACAGCAATAATGGTACAACTCTATTTTATTACAGAGCATAGAAACATGCATCTAGTCAGGTTGATTTCACTAACTAACTGCGACACAGACAACCAGACCTAAGCCCCGCCCACAAACAATGACATCACATCCTGCTCTCATCACAGTTTCTAAAAAAAAACTTATTGTATCTCAAACTGTCTGCCAATACCCAAGATGGCGCACAATAAGGTTAAGCGGGAGGGTTGGAGAGCTGTTTGGGGGGGATCAAGGAGGATGGGGCTAAGGGGGATCCTACACAGTAGAATATGTTGGGGGTTTTTTAAAAATAAAAACACACACACAAAAAAAAACTTTTATTTTAGTACTGGCAGACTTTCTGCCAGTACTTAAGATGGTGGGACAATTGTGGGGTGGGGCAGGGAAGGGAGCTGTTTGGTAGGGATCAGGGGGTGGGATGGCTCAGGTGGGAGGCTGATCTCTACACTAAAGCAAAAATTAACTCTGCAAGCTCCCTACAAACTACCTAATTAACCCCTTCACTGATGGACATAATACACGTGTGGTGCGCATTTGGTGGTGAAATGGTGGCATGAAATATACCAAAATGGGCCTAGATCAATACTTGGGGTTGTCTACTACACTACACTAAAGCTAAAATTAACCCTACAAGCTCCCTACATGCTCCCTAATTAACCCCTTCACTGCTGGGCATAATACACGTGTGGTGCACAGTGTCATTTAGCGGCCTTCTAATTACCAAAAAGCAACACCAAAGCCATATATGTCTGCTATTTCTGAACAAAGGGGATCCCAGAGAAGCATTTACAACCATTTGTGCCATAATTGCATTGTGTTTTTTGGTGGTTGTAGATGTGTAACAGATTTTGGGGGTCAAAGTTAAAAAAAAAGTGTGTTTTTTTCAATTATTTCATCATATTTTTTTATAGTAAATTATAAGATATGATGAAAATAATGGTATCTTTAGAAAGTCCATTTAATGGTGAGAAAAATGGTATATAATATGTGTGGGTACAGTAAATGAGTAAGAGGAAAATCACAGCTAAACACAAACACCGCAGAAATGTAAAAATAGCCTTGGTCCCAAATGGACAGAAACTGGAAAAGTGCTGTGGTCACTAAGGGGTTAATAGGGTGCCCAGCAGTATCACATCTAAAGCAATATCACAAAAAAGCACAAGGCACATTATTGCAAAATAGCTGATGTGTTAGCAAGTGTGATCATAATTAAAGAAAAAAAGGCATAGCAACAAAAAAGTAGTAATGTATGAAAGTAGCTGGTCTTTCATTGTATTTGTTTTAGGAAGACTTCTATGTGCTTAGCTCCTGTTTACAGGTAGGTATGATTTCCTTTTTTTTAAAAAAATACTTTAGTATATAATATTGCAATAGAAATAATGATAATATGATCATTTTTATGGTCAAGAAGATTTTCAGAAACAGATTCTATAAATTTGTAAAATATAAACGACTTTAAATATAATAGTGCATGTCAGTCATGGAGAATGACAATTTTGGTGCTCAGTAAATTAAGAACAAAACTATTTAGAAAATCAACAGTATTAAATTTGTAACATTTTAAAAGTCAACATTCAGAACCTTTTTGGAAAACCAATTCCATATAGTCAATATTTGAGAACAAAAATCAATATCAAGTTAAAACTATGCTAAAAGGCAGTTTATGGTTTAATTAAACGACTGACCAAAATGATTTAAACCAACACTTTCAGTATTGATTCAATAAAAAATTTAATATTTCTTTTTATCAAAATAAGAATATTAGTTTTTATTTATGCTGCCTAGAAATGTTAAATTTTGAACAGTGTGACCAGCAAAGACAAAGATAGTGAAAATATTATTATTATTAATTATTTACATTTAAAAATATAAATAACCAATATCCTTCGTCCCCCATATCCAATCGCTTTCTACATTCTGCCGCAACCATCTACGCAATATTTCCAAGATTCACCCTTTTCTGAGCACTAACACCACAAAGCAAATAATCCACACCCTTGTTATTTCCCAACTTGACTACTGCAATAACCTACTTGCTGGCTTACCTCTTTCCCACCTCTCCTCCCTTCAATCCATCCTAAATGCCTCTGCCAGGCTGATCCACCTTTCCCGTCACTCTGCATCTGCTGCACCTCTCTATGAGTCCCTTCATTGGCTCCCCATTCACAGCAGAATTAAATTAAAAATTCTCACCCTTACATACAAAGCTCTCACCAACGCCGCTCCCCTCTACCTATCCTCCATAATAAACAAGTATACTCCAGCCCGCCCACTAAGATCCAACAATGAGCTGCTCCTTGCATCCGCGACTATCACCTGCTAGACTGCAGGACTTCTGTCGTGCAGAACCTACCCTCTGGAACTATTTCCCCTGTGCTGTCAGGCTTTGCCTTAATCTTTCTTCCTTTAAATGCTCCTTGAAGACTTTTCTGTTCAGGGAAGCCTACCACCCAACTTAATAATAAATTAATTTCACTTACCTAACATTTCCCTCATCTAACTCTGCATTAACATCTTTCTCAATATTGCAGTCTTTACCTCCTGTTTCTCAACCTCCTACCTTTCTAGATTGTAAGTTCCCACGGGAATAAGGCCCTCAATTCCTCCTGTATGTGTTTGTAAATTTTGTCCTGTCTCTTACAAGTTTTATATCATTGTTTTATATATTATTGTATCCATGGACAGCGCTGCAGAATATGTTGATGCTTCATAAATAAAGTATAATAATAAAATAATAATAATACTCACTGGAGATCAAATACATGAGCCATCATATGTGGGACTAAAGACCAGTCCTATTAAAGGATGCAAAACACCAAAAATAACAGAGTTTTAACCCCTTTCACTTCCCCATGATTCCTTAGTCGTACAAAAAAAAAGAGAAATAATAAAGTAGGAAAGGAAAAGCAAGGTAAGAGAAGTGCAAACTGGTACTGCCACAAACTATTATAGAAAAACAAGGGTGGGTTTTATGGACTATCACCACCATGAAATGAATTACTTTATCAGGTAACCATATATTTTGATTTCTTTCTTAAGATGTTCAGAGACTTCATGAGCCATCACATGTGGAATTCATTACACAAGCTGTGATGTCCACAAAACGACCATAATATAGGGCAGGAAACAGGCAATGCACCTGCAAAACTGTCCTACCAATGTAGCCTCAGAAGAGGTAAACATATTGAATTGGTAAAGTCCAAAAGGTGGCAACTACTCTGGTAGAATGAGCAGTAATTATTTTCTTATTGATGTTATCAGAAGAAACAACCTTAGGAAGGAAAGCGTAGTTGTTTTGTAAAACTTTTTTACACTTATGAAAAATCATGTGAGAAAAATCACAAGAAAGAGCAGAAAGTTCTTGAAAGGAAATGGCCAAGAGAAAGATAACTTTCCAAGAAAACAGTTGGATGTCCAAACCATGCATAGGTTAAACCTGAAGACCTCTCAAAACCAAGTTAAAGTTTTACGAAGGAGAATCAGGTCTGATAACTGGTTGTATCCTGACTAAATCCTGAGCAAATACTTGCATGTCAGCAAGTCTCAAAATCTTATTGTGATACAAGACTGATAGGGCAGAAATTTGGCCTTTAAGGGAACTGACTGATAAATCCTTATGCAGACCATCCTGCAAAATGTGTAGAATTTGAGAAGTTCTAAAACAGATCCCCTAGTAATCCCTAGACTCACAACAAGAAAGGAAAACTTTCCAGACTTTGTGATAAATGCATCTTGTTGCCGCCAACTTTCTGGCCTGAATGAAGTGTCTGTCACATCTGAATAAACTATTTGAGAAAAGATTAGGCATTCAATAACCATGCTATCAATTTGAGAGATTTGAGGTCTTGATGGAAGGAGGGCACAACTCCTTTATTGCGGTGCAAACCTTGCAGTGGTTAAGGATATCCTTCTCCACCAACTTCACTTTCTTCAGAAGAGGAGAGAGACAAATATCAGAAGCCCAAAAAGATGTATTCTAATCTTTATAAATGTAAAAACACAAGTGAATAAAGCTCTGATAAGAACAAAAAAAAAGCTTAACACATTTCAAAGATCAAAATCTTCTTTTTCTAAAGCCATAAAATCTTTTCACAAAAGAGCGATGATGGAAGAAGGGACATTGATAGAGAAGGTCCTTCCTGAGAGGAACATGCCAAGGCTTACTGTGGACATTTTTTTTAGATCTGCGTACCGAGTCCTGTAGAGTTGTGCTGAAGCAACCAAAACAATAAAAAAACTTTCCTGTTTTATCCTGGCTATTTTCCTGCATAGTAATACAAAGGGAGGAAAGGTATAAATCAGACTAAAAGATCAGGAAATCACTAGTGCATCTACAATTCACAATCTGGTTGAATACCTCTTGATTCAAGAACCATTTACCAGATTCAAGTTGAACTTCCACCTTTCACAGATTAATCTTTTTAGATCTTAGCATCTATAAAGATAAAATTAAATTAGCTACCACTCTATTTTTAAAAGAGACTGATAGAAATTTAATATTACTCGCCCTGCGTGCACTTCCTCATGCTTTGACCAAAGCTTTTCCAAAAGCTCAATTCTTAAGGGTTGTGAGGAACAATACTGATATACTCAATAAAGATAAACATAGGGAAGCAATTGCAGCTAAATTCCTACAGCAAAGATACGATCCACTTACCATCAAACAATGTTTGATAGAAGTTTCACCACTATCCCAAAGTGAAGTTCTTAAAGTACAGGAGGTAAAACTCAGATTGAAACAGGGATGTGGTCACCAACCTATGATCTTCACGACACAATATGCTCTGATAAAAGATCCAAGAGAAAGATAACTTTCCAAGAAAACAGTTGGATGTCCAAACCATGCATAGGTTAAACCTGAAGACCTCTCAAAACCAAGTTAAAGTTTTACGAAGGAGAATCAGGTCTGATAACTGGTTGTATCCTGACTAAATCCTGAGCAAATACTTGCATGTAAGCAAGTCTCAAAATCTTATTGTGATACAAGACTGATAGGGCAGAAATTTGGCCTTTAAGGGAACTGACTGATAAATCCTTATGCAGACCATCCTGCAAAATGTGTAGAATTTGAGAAGTTCTAAAACAGATCCCCTAGTAATCCCTAGACTCACAACAAGAAAGGAAAACTTTCCAGACTTTGTGATAAATGCATCTTGTTGCCGCCAACTTTCTGGCCTGAATGAAGTGTCTGTCACATCTGAATAAACTATTTGAGAAAAGATTAGGCATTCAATAACCATGCTATCAATTTGAGAGATTTGAGGTCTTGATGGAAGGAGGGCACAACTCCTTTATTGCGGTGCAAACCTTGCAGTGGTTAAGGATATCCTTCTCCACCAACTTCACTTTCTTCAGAAGAGGAGAGAGACAAATATCAGAAGCCCAAAAAGATGTATTCTAATCTTTATAAATGTAAAAACACAAGTGAATAAAGCTCTGATAAGAACAAAAAAAAAGCTTAACACATTTCAAAGATCAAAATCTTCTTTTTCTAAAGCCATAAAATCTTTTCACAAAAGAGCGATGATGGAAGAAGGGACATTGATAGAGAAGGTCCTTCCTGAGAGGAACATGCCAAGGCTTACTGTGGACATTTTTTTTAGATCTGCGTACCGAGTCCTGTAGAGTTGTGCTGAAGCAACCAAAACAATAAAAAAACTTTCCTGTTTTATCCTGGCTATTTTCCTGCATAGTAATACAAAGGGAGGAAAGGTATAAATCAGACTAAAAGATCAGGAAATCACTAGTGCATCTACAATTCACAATCTGGTTGAATACCTCTTGATTCAAGAACCATTTACCAGATTCAAGTTGAACTTCCACCTTTCACAGATTAATCTTTTTAGATCTTAGCATCTATAAAGATAAAATTAAATTAGCTACCACTCTATTTTTAAAAGAGACTGATAGAAATTTAATATTACTCGCCCTGCGTGCACTTCCTCATGCTTTGACCAAAGCTTTTCCAAAAGCCCAATTCTTAAGGGTTGTGAGGAACAATACTGATATACTCAATAAAGATAAACATAGGGAAGCAATTGCAGCTAAATTCCTACAGCAAAGATACGATCCACTTACCATCAAACAATGTTTGATAGAAGTTTCACCACTATCCCAAAGTGAAGTTCTTAAAGTACAGGAGGTAAAACTCAGATTGAAACAGGGATGTGGTCACCAACCTATGATCTTCACGACACAATATGCTCTGATAAAAGATCCATTAGTAATCATATGAAACAACATTGGCTCATTGTGAAAACGAATCCATCTCTACCATTTAATGATTATGAATCACCTATGGTGGGTTACAGAAGAGGATGGTCATTGATAGACAGATTGATGATCACTGATCCTGAACACCACTACAGAAAAGATATTTGGTTGATGGCCAATAAAAATAATTATTTTAAATGCACTGGATGCACTACATGTGATTCTATGTTGCAAATATGAAATTTAGACACCCACACACAAATCAGATTTTCTAAATCAAACATTATCTGACACACATTAACACATTTGTAGTTTACTTATTAAATTGTGTATGTGGCAAATTCTATGTAGGCAAGACCAGTGACAATATATGAACCAGAATAGCAAATCATTGTCACTATATTGGTATTGCCATTAAGAATCAAACTAGTGATCAGCCAAACACTTCAGGGAACAGGGCCATAATGTGAAGGATTTGAGATTCATAATAAAAGACCATGCCCCCCCCCCCCTTGGGGGGGTATTACCGATCAACGACTATTACAATTAGAATCCAAGTGGATATATAAACTAAATCAGCTACATCCACAGGGATTAAATCAAAAGATAGATTAAAATTGCTTTCCGTAAGATTAGATTGTTGATAGTGATCGATTCAGTTTAGCCTCTTCTTGTACGTCTTGATATATTGTATATCTGATACCTGTAGCACCATAATTATATCCATTCTATTTGAGTATATCTACTTTATTTTTTCTCATGCAGTATGGACATATTATCAGGGGCAGTTTGGTGTTTATTAAATTGCAGTAGGGGTCTCTACAATATGATAATATGATAATAATATGATAATATTGATAGTGTATTTAAGCTTTGGAGTCCTCATTTAATGTAATATCACTAACAGGTTTGATCCATATAGGATATACTATTTGGTTATGTTAGGGTTTTACTTTTAATAAGGTACACTCGATCTAAATAAGGTGGCTAGAGTAAATACATTTATATTTAGATTGTATAGATGATTTGAGTTTTTCAGACACTAGTAACTAAAGCTGTGTAGCTTTAAGAGGCATTGTTACACTAGCTCAAAGGCTTTGACTGTTATGTCTTTAGAGGATTAGATTGGAGTAGAGTGATATAACGGTTGATAACTGCCTCCATGAGTTGTCTCATTGAGAGTAGGAGTCGCTACCGAATACATACTGGTACATTCCATGGGCACACTTAATATATAGTTATTTATATGGATCCGCATAGACATAGGGTGTTTGACAAGCATATACACAGTGGTCGTGATTTGTTACTGACACATATATTCTCACATGTAAAAGGAGAGATAGTAATGGGAATTATAACTGATGAGTTTTGTAATATGTGAAACATCTTTTAATATATGTATTTTTGACACTGTCGTCGAATTGAAGTGATCATTATGTAGACTATGTTTAGATTTTGATTGGAGCATCACTTTATATAATACTCCTTATGAACTGCAACCATTACAAAGACTGTGATTGATTTTTTCAACAGTGTGCCATCAGCATTCATTGTTTAGGATTGGACATTGATTCTCACAGAGTTCCAGCCAGCATTGAAAGTTTTTTTCTGGGGCCCCGCCTGCCATATTTATATTCAGTAACCGGTTACTTGAGTGTTTTTGATACCATATGTGCCATATAGTTTTTTTATTGTGCCTGTTAGGGGCTCTCTATGTCGCACCTCTTTAGTCATTTTAGTATCATAGTTTGGAGTTCGTTTGTGTTCCCTGTTCTCAGCTCTCTTGTTTTTAGTAGTGGGTTCTGTATTGTTGGGATTTGGGTGGAGAATAGACGTCCCTGTCTAGGGAGTGATTTGGTGTTTTTTAGTAATAAAGCATGCTGAACCCTGTGCAGCCTTGGTCCTTCTTTGATTGATACAAAATTGATTCAATCCTTCTCTTTTTGTAACTAAGGTTCATATTATTTTTCGGACTGCTTGCACTGTTGTTCTTAGCAATTGATTAAAGGTGTAGCACCACATTTTTAATTTTTAATTTTTATTTTTGTCATACTTTATATAATAGTCCGATATATAGTAGTTGCCAGTTATGTTTGGATTTTTTTTTTCTATTCGGCCGTTATGTGGCCATACCCCCAATGATATGTGAATGCCTGATTGGTTACTGAGAGGCAAAAGTAGATGGCACCTGCCCCCAATAGGCGTTCAACTCACCCCGGGATATGCCACCAATGGCGTAGTTTGTAAACTATAATTTGCTTATAATATTTGATACACACTGAAGTTACACATTCGATCAAGCTGCTTAGATGGTATGTTTTATCAATGGTATAAATAAATGACTTTTGATGAGATGATATTGTAACTTGACACTCAGGAGTGATGCATATAAAGTAATATGAATAGTAACAGGTATAAGTTGTAGATAAGGAATGCTTCATGACACAGAAACTTTATCAATTGTCTTACTAGTGAATTGAACTAATATTAAAGGGACACTGAACCCAAATTTTTTCTTTCGTGATAGAGCATGCAATTTTAAGCAACTTTCTAATTTACTCCTATTTTCAATTTTTCTTCGTTCTCTTGCTATCTTTATTTGAAAAATAAGGCATCTAAGCGTTTTTGTTTTGTTTAGAACTCTAGACAGCACTTTTTTTTTTGGTGGATGCATTTATCCACCAATCAGCAAGGACAACGTATTCGATTGTGCTGATTGATTGCTGTCCGCCACCTCAGAGGTGTCGGATGAGTTAAGGAGCAGCAGTCTTAGGACCGCTGCTTCTTAACTTCTGCTTCAGGCGGAACTGAAGCGGAGTGGGTCCCCCCTTAATAAAAGGGTTTTAGAGTAGGGTTGGGTGTGTGGGTGGTGGGTTGTAATGTTGGGGGGGGATTTGTTATTTTTATTTACAGGTAATAGAGCTGATTACTTTGGGGCAATGCCCCGCAAAAAGCCCTTTTAAGGGCTATTTGTAATTTAGTATAGGGTAGGGATTTTTATTATTTTGGGGGGCTTTTTTATTTTATTAGGGGGATTAGATTATGTGTAATTAGTTTAAGAAAATTGTAATTATTTTATTATTTTCTGTAATTTTTTTTTTTTTGTACTTTAGTTAATTTTATTTAATTTTAATTAATTGTATTTCATTGTAGTTAATTTATTTAATTAATTTAATTATAGTGTAGTGTTAGGTGTAATTGTAACTTAGGTTAGGATTTATTTTTCAGGTAAATTTGTATTTATTTTAGCTAGGTAGTAACTATTTAATAACTATTGTACCTAGTTAAAAAAAATACAAAGTTGCCTGTAAAATAAAAATAAACCCTAAGCTAGTTACAATGAAACTATTAGTTATATTGTAGCTAGCTTAGGGTTTATTTTATAGGTAAGTATTTAGTTTTAAATAGGAATAATTTAGTTAATTATAGTAATTTTTATTTAGATTTATTAAAATTATATTTAAGTTAGGGGGTGTTAGGGTTAGACTTAGATTTAGGGGTTAATATGTTTATTATAGTGGTGGCGGTGTAGGGGGGCAGATTAAGGGTTAATAAATATAATGTAGGTGGCGGTGGGCTCCGGGAGCAGCAGTTTAGGGGTTAAACCATTTATTTAGTTGAGGGGGGGTCTGGGATTTGCAGGATAGGGGTTATTAACTTTATGTAGATGGTGGCGGTATAGGGGGCGGCAGATTAGGTGTTAATAGGTATAATGTTGGTGGCGTGGGCTCCGTGAGTGGCGGTTTTGGGGTTAATATATTTATTAGAGTTGCGGTGGGTTCCGGGAGCGGCGGTTTAGGGGTTAAACACTTTAATAGAGTTGAGGTGGGCTCTGGGAGCGGCGGTTTAGGGGTTAATAAGTATAATGTAGGTGGCGGCAGTGTAGGGGGGGCAGATTAGGGGTGTTTAGACTCGGGGTACATGTTAGGGTGTTAGGTGCAGATGTTCCCATAGGAATCAATGGGATATCGGACAGCAGCGAACATGAGCTTTCGCTGCTCTCAGACTCCCATTGATTCCTATTGCATCCAGGGTGGTGGATTGAAAACCAGGTATGCTGGGCCGGAATAGTGGCGAACGCACCTGGTAGGTATTTGATAACTACCAAAAGTAGTCAGATTGTGCCGAACTTGCGTTCGGAACATCTGTAGTGACATAAGCATCGATCTGTGTCGGACTGAGTCCGCTGGATCGTATGTTACATCACTAAATTCTACTTTTGCCAGTCTGTAGGGTTTGATAGCTATGGCGAATCAGGCTCGCCACAAATACGCATGCGGAATTCCAGCGTATTTGCGGTTGACAGCTTGATAAATAGAGGCCAGTGTAATATTTTAGACAATGATTTTAAAATTCAAATTGATGTTTGATTCAATATATTCTTAAGCTGATAGCTCAAAGGGATAGCCCACATAACATTAAACTGTTATGATTCAGATACAGCAGAAATTAAAATCACCTCTTTTCCAGTAAGAAATGTCATCTTATATGCCAGCCCATTTTATAACACCTGTGTAGGGGTGGTTTTTAAAACTAGATTGCAATCAGGAGGAGATACACAGGTACAAAAAGAAAACTGGCTCAGCTCTTAACAAATCTATTGATTGCAAATAAATACATATGAAACCCTGATTACATGCTATATTCACAATTATTCCTGCTCAAAATAATAATACATTTACACTATATACATATAGTGGTATAAATAAACACAGACATATGACAGACAACATTGTTTAGAACAAAAAAGGAACTTAGGGACATGTAAATATGTTTGCAAAAGATTTCTGACATAACACACATTAGCTTTAGAGAAATGTGCTTGTTCATGGAATGTATTGAAATGGTATAAATAAAGTTGTGAAAAACCCGAATAACCACTTCATTGATGAATGTTAGTTAACAACAGTCCGGTTCCCATCATGCCGTACTTGAGGCGCGTGTTTTTTACCTTTTTTTAATAAATAAGGGGATCATATGTGGATCCGCATTAGCAATGTCTGGCAAGTGTATTGACGTCGGCAAATGCACTGAGATTGACGCTTTGATAAATATGCCCCAAAGACTGTAAAGGAATTCAAAAATGCCTGGGACATGCATAAGGCTATCCTAAGGAAAAAGTAACATGTAATATGTGTAGACTTGATGGGCCTTTTTGGTTCTTATCTACAGTCAAATTCTATGTTTTTATTTTCATACGGTCAGCAATTCAAGAAACCATTCATTCTATACAATGGGACTACTTTATTTGTACAAAAAAGACATGCAAATATTTTAGGATTACAAACATTTACACAAACCATTTTTGCAAGTGTTTCCAAAGTTTTGCAATTGTAATTACTGTTTTTCTGTATTGCTAGCGGATCATGTGAGATGTACTGGGCACCTCACACAACTGTAGATGTTAATTCCAGGAATGTCCAACAACAAACTATAGAAAATATAGGCAAAGCAATGCTCGACTGATTTTAAACATAATGAGGTTGATCACAAAACTTATCAAACCATTTATGTACAAAAATTACCTTAGACTTTAATGGAGAATTTTGTAGAAAAATCATAACAGAAAAGTATTGTTGCCATATTGGTTCCTCAAAGAATGTTCCTTTAGGAAATTGGGATACCTTTTAATGGACCAACAAAATCAAGTTTTTTTTTTATCCCATAAGCTTTAAAGACCTCACAAGTATCTTAAAGAAGAGACCTGTGAGTTCTTAAAAGCTTATGGGATAAAAAAAAAAACTTGATTTTGTTGGTTCACTAAAAGTAGCACAATCTACTATAGGTAGAAAAATCATTAAACTTTTGTGATTGACCCCAGTCTGTCATGTTTTAATAAGGTCCCTTAGCCACCTCAAAAGCATCTATAACAGTCAAGATGTAAATTAGTTTTTTTATTCCCTAAATATTATATGCAACAACCCACTATCTTATTTATAATGTAACGTTTTATTAAGCAAATTAAACACTATCAGTGTTATTGTGTAACTTTAACTAGGTTATACATTTTCAGCCATGTCTTATTAGAGAATTCAAAATCCTGCTAATTTGTGTGTATGCACTGATCCCATCTGTGAATCTGTTCCCTCACTCACATTTATATAATTCTGGGTAATCAATGATGACAATGACTCCAGGAGGAACCATATTATAGCTAGCTGTAATGCAAATTATTTGCCAGGCATTTTGCTTCGTTTGGCTCAAATCATCCAAATCTTGAAAGAAGTCCAGCGCTAAAAGAAAAGAAAGGATGTTATATAGCACATTTTCTTCAGTGTTAATGTAGCAAATGGAATGATGCTCATTAGTTTAGCCAGTTCCTAAATGTATTATTTTCAGTCCTATTCACTAAAACCCATAATTCTGATCCCAGATATAATTTCACACATTTTCTTCACAGTTGTTTCACAAAATGTGTGATTTTGCTCAGTAGAAAGTGGAAATGCAGCACCTATTCTCATTACAAAATCTATTTTACTTATTGAAGCTATGACTTGAGTCACCTAATATATGCATTAACTTTTTACAAATTACTCAGCCAATTTAAGAAAAGATACTTTAATGAAAATGAAATATTTTCCTGACTATCTAGTGTGACATAGCTCGGCCATACTGACCTACTGTAAAGTCCTTTTTTATGAATAATATTACATTTATTTTGAGAAATGCATGTCACTGTGATTAAAATGAATAATGTGAAAGGAGAATAAGGTGCATTTACTTAGAGCTGGCTAACTTTTAAAGGGACAGTCTACACCAGAATTTTTATTGTTTAAAAAGATAGATAATCCCTTTATTTCCCATTCCCTAGTTTTGCATAACCAACACAGTTATATAAATATACATTTTACCTCTGTGATTACCTTGTATCTAAGCCTCTGCAAACTGCCCCCTTATTTCAGTTCTTTTGACAGACATCCATTTTAGCCAATCAGAGCTGGCTCACTGGAACTCCACGTGCGTGAGCACAGTGTTATCTATATAACACACATGAATTAACACCCTCTAGTGGTGAAAAACTGTCAAAATGCCCTAAGAGAAGAGGTGGCTCTCAATGGTTTAGAAATTTGCATATAAACCTCCTAGGTTTAGCTTTCAACTAAGAATACCAAGATAACAAAGCAAAATTGTTGATAAAAGTAAATTGGAAAATTCTCTATCTGGATCATGAAAGTATATTTTGGACTAGACTGTCCTATTAACTGAATTTCTGGGTCTATATGCTGTGCCAGTTATAATAAATAAAAATGTATAAGTAGTATTCTGTGTACTTAAAGGGATATTAAATATGAAATAAATCATTGCTTGAATAATGCATTCAGAGCAAAGATTAGCCTGAGAATAATTTGTACATGTATTTTTGAAAATTATATTAGTTGTTTAAATATTGAAAAAATAATGGTAAAGTTAATTTCCATAAAGCATTGGGTGCCGCCATATTGTAACTTAGGTTACCTTTTCTGCTGAGGCCTATTAGGAATGGCTTTAAATAGCTTACTATAGTTCAACTAATAATTGTGTGGAATATAGCTGTGTCTACTCTTCCATGTTTAACATGAATTGAAAAACCCACAATATTCAGAATTAAATTACAGGAAAGGAAACAAAATAAATAATGAAAGTATATTGCAAGGTTGTTTTACTACATGTAGTTAAACAATTTGTATTAATTAGATATGTGCGATTCGTTTCGGATCGATTCGGAAATTCGGCTGAATTCGGTAAATTCGTAGATTCGGATTGTTTCGAGTTTCCGAATTAAAATAGTGCTGAATCTACAAATAAATCCAAATTAGTTCGGATTTATTCGGTAGGTTTGGATGGCAATGGAATACACTAGTATTGTACAGTATATTAGGTTATGTCACTCTGCTATGGATTACACCTAATATACAGTACATAATACTAGTCTAATACACAGCATATCAAACCAAAATTACGAATTTCCGAACCGAACCGAATCGAACTGAATCCAGCCGAATTTATTCGAATCCGAATGAATCCGAAAAAAATTCATTCAAATTTTTCCGAATTCGAATCGATCCGACCCAAAATTCGAAAAAATCTGAATCGATCCGAACCGAACCAAATTTTTCAATCATGCACAAGTCTAATATTAATATATTGAGCTGTTTAATGTTCCTTTTATCCCAAAAATTAAATTCCCTATAAAGTCATAATTATAATTAGTAAACAGGTTAAAGCTTAAAACCATTTTTCCACTTCTGTCAGAGAGGCTGAATAAATTTTGTGGATTTCAGAAAACTGACCCTTCTATATACTGCATAGTGATTGGCCGATATGTTTAGGAGATCAGTTATAATAGTCCCAACTGACTGCAGCAGAGGATAGAAGATTTATAATATTTAACATTTTTTTCCAAGGAATATACTCCTAAACTGCAAAACAATGTAAATAATAAGATTGAAACACTGATGATAATACAATACCTTTAAAATATATATTTTGTAAGCAACTTGTTTGCAATGCAGTGATTAATTTTAAGTGCATATATATGAATATAAAATTAAATGTAAAATGATATTAAACACTCTCCTTTGGATAAACAGATCCGGAATGTTAGTAATATTTTAGATGCAGTAAAAAAAATAATCATTTGTAATGAAGATGCACTAAAACTAACGGCTAGATTTAGAGTATTGTCGGTAACGACCCACGTAGCTAACGCTGGCTTTTTTTTCCCTGCACCTTTTAAATACCGCTGGTATTTAGAGTTCACAGAAGGGCTGCGTTAGGCTCCAAAAAAGGAGCGTAGAGCATAATTTACCGCCACTGCAACTCTAAATACCATCAGTGCTTACGGATGCGGCCAGCTTAAAAAACGTGCACGATTTCCCCATAGAAAACAATGGGGCAGTTTGAGCTGAAAAAAAACCTAACACCTGCAAAAAAGCAGCGTTCAGCTCCTAACGCAGCCCCATTGTTTCCTATGGGAAAACACTTCCTATGTCTGCACCTAACACCCTAACATGTACCCCGAGTCTAAACACCTGCATATTTTTTTTAACCCCTAATCTGCCGCTCCGTACACCGCCGCAACCGACATTATACCTATGTACCCCTAATCGGCGGCCCCTAACACCGCCGACCCCTATATTATATTTATTAACCCCTAATCTGCCCCCCACAATGTCACCGCCAGCTACCTACAATAATTAACCCCTAATCTGCCGACCGGACCTCACCGCTACTATAATAAATGTATTAACCCCTAATCCGCCTCACTAACCCTATAATAAATAGTATTAACCCCTAATCTGCCCTCCCTAACATCGCTGACACCTAACTTCAAGTATTTTTTTATATTTATATATTTTTATTGAGGTTATAATAACAAAACAGAAAAACAGAAAGCCAAAGAAATAACATTTCAACATAATCCTTCTCTAGGTAACAGTATACATATAGCGTCTGTTCTACTACATTACACATTTCTTTATTAACCTCATTTTATCAAAGTATATCTATAGAATTTCATGAACATGGCAGTCACAATCAGTTTTACAAAAAATCAACATCCCTACAAGTGAAAGAACGAGGGTGAGGGTGTACTGCATTAGTGATACAATCTATGCTGGAACTAAACAAACCAGTTTATTGACTCTAGATCAGTATGTCCGTTAGTTTTGGGATGTGTGACTGGCCCTGAGGATACGTGTGGGAAAGGGGGCTGGCCAGGGGAATACAACAAGACAAACCAAAGCAAAAACAACAAAACAAAAAAAAAAAAAGATTGAGAAGAAATTTCCTGCGAATTTATGTAGTAATTCTGTACCAATTAATAAACTCTAACCACTTATTAGCAAATCTTCCCTGGTGATTAGGCCCATTGTCCGCATTATCCATCTGTTCTATGGTATATTGTGAGTGTAGTAAATATGATAGGTTATTAATCGTGGGTGCTTGTTTATCCTTCCAATTTTTCAGAATTAAGTATCTGGCCCCAAGAATTGCGGTGTTAATAAAGGAGACATTTTGTATGTGGTCAGAGGCTTCAGTCAAAAAAAATACTTGCTCCAAGTGAAGTATTATTTGTGACCTTAGTATCTTATTCAGCCAAAATTGCACACGGCGCCAAAATTGTAAAACTTTTGGACAGCTCCAAAACATGTGAACCAGGTCGGCCCTATCAGAGCAGCATCGTGGACATAGATTTAATAAATTACCAAACCAACTATTCAGGCTTGCTGGCGGCGTGTATACACAATTCAGTATTTTAAAGTGTGATTCCCGCCATGACGCCGAGAGGGTTGCCCGTTCGGCCGCAATTATACTTGATTTCAACTTGACGCTATCCAAAGCTAGATTAGCATAGGACCACTTAGCACATATATTTTCGAGGTTTCGTTCCCCCATTGGTGTAAGCACCATTCTATACAAGTAACTACTCAAGTGTTTTCCTAGTTTATATAGCGACAAACCCATTCTGATGGCGGCATTGGTCCATTCTCTAGTGTGGTTTTGAGTGGAGGCATTATACCAGTGTCGGAGTTGTAAATATGCATAAAAGTCTGCATTATTAAGTTGATAAGGGTTTTTAAGAACTGAAAAAGGAAATATGGAAGTGCTCTCAAGATCTTGTAACTGAATTAGATGGGATAGACCCTGTGCCGCCCATCTATTGAACAATTTATTATTTAGACCAGGGGTAAAGCATGGGTTCTTCGTAATAGGGACAGCCTCGGAAATAAGAGGGTTATCGTCCATACTGGACCAAACTTCAAGTATTAACCCCTAATCTGCCGACCGGACCTCACCGCTACTCTATTAAATTTATTAACCCCTAAAACTAAGTCTACCCCTAACCCTAACACCCCCCTAAATTAAATATAGTTTTTATCTTACAAAATAAATTAACTCTTATTAAATAAATTAATCCTAATTAAAGCTTAATACTTACCTGTAAAATAAACCCTAATATAGCTACAATATAAATAATAATTATATTGTAGCTATTTTAGGATTTATATTTATTTTACAGGCAACTTTGTATTTATTTTAGCCAGGTACAATAGCTATTAAATAGTTAAGAACTATTTAATAGCTACCTAGTTAAAATATTGACTAAATTACCTGTAAAATAAATCCTAACCTAAGTTACAATTAAACCTAACACTACACTATCAATAAATATATTAAATAAAATACCTACAAATAAATACAATTAAATAAACTAACTAAGGTACAAACAATAAAAAAAGTTTTTTGAAATTGAAGATGCTGCTTGATAGAAGACTTCAGCCGGATCATGGACCTCTTCAGCTCCCGCTTGGATGAAGACTTCAGCCGGATCATGGACCTCTTCAGCCCCCGCTTGGGCTTGGATGAAGACGTCGGAGCCTGGACCGATCGGTGATACCCAGTGTGGTGAAGATAAGGTAGGATGATCTTCAGGGGCTTAGTGTTAGGATTATTTAAGGGGGGTTTGGGTTACATTAGGGGTATGTGGGTGGTGGGTTGTAATATTGGGGGGGTGGTATTGTATGTTTTTTTTTACAGGCAAAAGAGCTGTTTTCTTTGGGGCATGCCCTGCGAAAGGCCCTTTTAAGGGCTGGTAAGGTAAAAGAGCTTTTCTATTTTAATTTTAGAATAGGGTAGGGCATTTGTTTTTTGGGGGGGCTTTGTTATTTTATTAGGGGGCTTAGAGTAGGTGTAATTAGCTTCAAATTGTTGTAATATTTTTCTAATGTTTGTAAATATTTTTTTTATTTTTTGTAACTTAGCTTTTTTATTTTTTGTACTTTAGTTTATTTAATTGTATTTATTTGTAGGTATTTTATTTAATTTATTTATTGATAGTGTAGTGTTAGGTTTAATTGTAACTTAGGTTAGGATTTATTTTACAGGTAATTTAGTAATTATTTTAACTAGGTAGCTATTAAATTGTTCTTAACTATTTAATAGCTATTGTACCTGGTTAAAATAAAAACAAAGTTGCCTGTAAAATAAATATAAATCCTAAAATAGCTACAATATAATTATAATTTATATTGTAGCTATATTAGGGTTTATTTTACAGGTAAGTATTTAGCTTTAATAAGGATTAATTTATTTAATAAGAGTTAATTTATTTCGTAAGATAAAAATTATATTTAACTTAGGGGGGGTGTTAGGGTTAGACTTAGCTTTAGGGGTTAATAAATTTAATAGAGTAGCGGTGAGGTCCGGTCGGCAGATTAGGGGTTAATACTTGAAGTTAGGTGTCAGCGATGTTAGGGAGGGCAGATTAGGGGTTAATACTATTTATTATAGGGTTAGTGAGGCGGATTAGGGGTTAATAACTTTGTTATAGTAGCGGTGAGGTCCGGTCGGCAGATTAGGGGTTAATTATTATAGGTAAGGTAGCAGCGACGTTGGGGGCGGCAGATTAGGGGTTAATAAATATTATGTAGGGGTCGACGGTGTTAGGGGCAGCAGATTAGGGGTACATAGTAATAACGTAGGTTGCGGCGGTGTGCGGTCGGCAGATTAGGGGTTAAAAAAATTTAATAGAGTGGCGGCGATGTGGGGGGACCTCGGTTTAGGGGTACACAGGTAGTTTATGGGTGTTAGTGTACTTTAGAGCACAGTAGTTAAGAGCTTTATGAACCGGCGTTAGCCCAGAAAGCTCTTAACTCCTGGCTTTTCTATGCGGCTGGAGTCTTGTCGTTAGATTTCTAACGCTCACTTCAGCCAAGACTCTAAATACCGGCGTTAGAAAGATCCAATTGAAAAGATAGGATACGCAAATGGCGTAGGGGGATCTGCGGTGTGGAAAAGTCGCGGCTGCAAAGTGAGTGTTAGACCCTTTCCTGACGGACTCTAAATACCAGCGGTAGCCCAAAACCAGCGTTAGGAGCCTCCTGGACGAATATTTGATTCGGATTTGTTACCGTTATTTCCAATGGGAACAGCTAATATAATAGACAATTAATATTAACATAAATCTTGCATTTTAGGTTTTAAACAATTAAAAGTATCTATCTTTCGAAGTTAAAAGAACATACAACTTCTGTATGACTTGCATATACTGTCTGACTGGTTGTCCCTAACATCAGTCATTATTACTATGTCAGTATTAGACAAGGGAGGATGGCCAAATGAATGGATGGACCCCCTGTACATTATTGCAAACAAAGGAGCTTATTATCTAAACTATATAACTCCTTCCCTCTATTCCTGCACCGTTTTTAGGCGTCAAAGAGCACAGCAAAAGGAATTAATCGATTTTGTAACGAAATTATTCATTTTTCTTCCATTTTATCCAATAATATAATCGGCTGCTCATTTATCAGATGACTGATGAATATGCAACATTTGGAAGAATGCAAATTTCTAGTAAAAAGCAACCTTAGGCATGGATAGCTTACTTTGCTTGATAAAAGAAGATGAGTTGCAGGGCATAACTGTTTACGAAGAACAATATTGGTTACATGAAACTGCAAATAAAACAGCATTTTTTAAAAAAAACATTTTAACATATGTTTGTAAAATAAAAAAGACATTATAGATAAAAGAAAAAAAAAGCAGAAGTTCTAAAATCTGTCTGTTAAATAAATCTTACAAAATACTGAAGGCTGTGTAAACAGCATCACTGGAGTGCAGGAATACTAGTAGGAGTATTGGACATAAGAATAAAATGTGAACTCCCCCCTTCTCAACATTATTATTATTATTATTATTATTATTATTATTATTATTATTATTATCAGGTATTTGTAGAGCGCCAACAAATTCTGCAGCGCTGTAAACATAGTCGGTGTACAGGATAGCTTTTGTAGGGGTCAAGTGGGTAGAGGGCCCTGCCGAGAGTTTCACTGTTGTAGTCGGCTCTTATGAAGCGATCTGTAAACAGCTGGGCCCATAGGCTTACATTCTAAGGGGTTCAAGGGGAAAGCAATAGAGTTAGGAAAGGTTAGTGTTGGTTGTATGCATCCCTGAATAGTAGAGTTTTTAGGGAGTGCTTGAAGCTGTTAAAACTAGGGGAGAGTCTTATGGAGCGAGGCAGGGAATTCCACAAGATGGGGGCCAGTCTGGAGAAGTCCTGTAAACGGGAATGTGAGGAAGTAACAAGAGAGGAGGAGATCCTGAGTTGATCGAAGGGGACGGGAAGGAGAGTATCTAGAGACAAGTTCTGAGATGTAGGGGGGAGCAGTGCAGTTGAGAGCTTTATATGTCAGGGTGAGGATTTTATGTTTAATCCTAGAGGCAAGAGGAAGCCAGTGAAGGGATTGGCTGAGAGGTGCAGCAGATGAAGAGCAACGAGTAAGGAAGATGAGCCTGGCAGAGGCATTCATAATGGAATGTAAAGGAGCTATGCGGCAGCTAGGTAGACCAGAGAGGACGGAGTTGCAGTAGTCGAGGCGGGAAAGGATGAGAGAGTGGATTAAAATCTTGGTTGTATCTTGTGTAAGGAAATGTCTAATTTTAACGATGTTTTTAAGGTGGAAGCGGCAGGCTTTAGCCAAGGACTGAATGTGAGGAGTGAAGGAAAGATCTGAGTCAAGTGTGACCCCAAGACATCAAGTGTGCGGGGTAGGGATAATGATGGAATTATCAACAATTATAGAAATTTTGGGGGTGGAGACATTAGAAGAAGGGGGTAAAATAAGGAGTTCAGTTTTGGAGAGATTTAGCTTAAGGTAGTGAGAGGACATCCAAGATGAGATGTGAGAAAGACAGTAAGTGACACGGGTTAGAAAAGAAGGAGGTAGGTCTGGTGCAGAGAGGTAGATTTGGGTGTCATCGGCATACAAATGGTATTGAAACCCATGGGACTTTATTAAGGAAACTAGTGACTACGTGTAGATTGAAAAAAGAAGGGGACCAAGGACAGAGCCTTGAGGTACCCCAACAGAAAGTGGTAACGGGGCAGAGGATGCTCCAGAGAAGGCTACACTAAATGTACGGTTAGTCAGATAGGAAGAGAACCACGAGAGAGCTGTGTCACAGATGCCGAAGGATTGGAGGGTTTGGAGCAGAAGAGGGTGGTCAACAGTGTCAAAGGCTGCAGACAGGTCAAGGAGGATAAGCAGAGAGAAGTGGCCTTTGGATTTTGCTGTAAGTAGGTCATTGGTAACCTTGACAATTGCTGTCTCTGTAGAGTGATGGGAACGAAATCCAGATTGCAGTGGGTCAAGAAGAGAGTTTAGTGTAAGGAAATGGGATAGACATGCATAAACTAGCTTTTCGAGGTGCTTTGAGGCAAGAGTTAGTAGGGAAATAGGGCGGTGATTGGAAGGGGCGGTTGGATCGAGGGAAGGTTTTTTGAGGATAGGTGTGACCAGTGCATGTTTTAGAGATGAGGGAAGTATACCAGTGCTGAGGGAGAGGTTGAAAATGTGTGTGAGTATGGGGGTGATGGTAGAAGAGAGGGAGGGGAGTAGCTGTGAGGGGATGGGGTTGAGGGGACAGGTAGTGAGGTAGGAGGACAGTATAAGGGCAGAAACTTCATCCTCATTAACAGGGGCAAAATAGCTGCATTTTTGGATATTTGGGTGATTGTGAGCTTTTGAGGGGGTGGGAGATTGGAAGTATGTTGAGAACTGATTTCACTTCTGATAGAGTCAATTTTGTTGTTGAAGTGGCTGGCAAAATCTTGAGCTTAGAGAGAAGTTGTGTTAGGAGGTGAGGGTGGGCAGAGAAGAGTGTTGAACAGATGTTTAGGATTAGAGGAAAGAGTAGAGATGAGATTAGAAAAATATTGTTGCTTATAAAGATTAAGGGCAGTATATATGTAAAATAGTAAATAAAGGACAAGATTACATGTGCCTCGCTATTTAGCACTTTCAATCGAACATAAACTTTTGAACATATTACAAGTTAAAAGTAAAAAGTTTTGGCACAAGCAAAACCCGTCACACGCTTACCAAAGGACTTTGCAATATCACAACAGTTTCATCGTATTCTCCCCACAGACGTCAATGGAGAGCGCAGAAGAAAAAACCTATTGCTCGTGTGCTAACATGACAGGAGTTATTCATATTTCACATTCCAATGTTCTTAACTTACAGAACAATGTTGTTTTAATTGTAATACATATATATATATATATCTGTATATACCTAAATATCTATTCCTACAACAGTCAGCGCACCACTTGTAATCTAGGCCTGTGCATTTTAAATAAGCTTTTTGTTTCTAAATAAAAAATTTTTTAATTTTTACTGTGCATTTTGCTGAAGAAGATTTCATGTGCAGGATATTAATGTCCCAATTATAATTATAATTTTTTAAACATTGCACTATGCAAAACCTGTGTCTTAAAAAAAAAGATATATTTTTAACATTTTATTTTTAGCTGCTATAATCGTGCAACTTTAAAGGAAGTTCTTGCTGTACTGAACATGTTTATGTCTAATATTACAGTCACACTGTAACAATTATGTATCATTTTAATAAAAACGTTTGGTACAATGCAGCCACTATATTTAAACTAAATACGTTCAGTACAGTGGAAACTTACTTTAAAGTAAATGTAAACTTTGATGAATGAAAGCCCGTTTTTAAAAAAAATACTATTAAAAACAGGGGTACTTTCATTCATCAAAGTTTAGAAAGCAGCCGTTTTGATATAAAAAAAAACTTACCTTTGTTTTTTACACAGCCAGAGAAGCTTCCCCTACCCACAGATCCTCTCTTCACACGGCATCAATGACTAATCCAGCTTCCTCCAATCATGGCATGACCTCAGGCAATGACTCCTCTGGGGGGAAAGCCGTGATTGGAGGAATCTGGATTAGTCATTGATGACGTGTGAAGAGAGGATCTCCGGGGGTGGGGGGGGGGGGTGGGGGGAAGCTGCTCTGGCTGTCAAAAAAACAAAGGTACAATTTTAATCAATACGGCTGCTTTGTAAACTTTGATGAATGAAAGTGCCCCTGTTTTTAATAGTATTTTTCAAAAAACGGGCTTTCATTCATCAAAGTTTACCTTCACATTAAAGTTGAGAGAATTTAGTGGCTAAAAAAATACAATGTTGAAAAAGATGTCTTCTTATAAAAATATATACTGAGGGAGACTCACAGTTGTAGCAAATCTGTGTTTGCATTACTGCTAATACTACATTTAAATATTGCTTTTATTCTAAAATATTAACTTACTTAATTTAAAATAATTTTATGACATATTCCAATTATTTACACAGAGTGAAGTGCACGCAATGAAAAACCAGCTCAATAACTTGTTAGCTTGTTCTATGGCGATTTGCCACTTAGGTGCAGCTTCTTTTTAGTCTAGTAATTCTTTTCACAGAGTTGAACTTTCCTGTAATATATCAGTCTGCTCCCACCTATTAAGCCCAGTCCAGCACCAAATACCAGGCAATTTCTCTCTGAACAAGGAACACAGCAATCCTAGACAATAATTTTAGCCTTCATTGGGCCTCATCAATGAAGAGATATTCCTCTAAGCACACTGAGCAAGGAGTCCACATCTGCTTGCCCCTGGGAAGAAAGGATGATGGGGGAAACCAGACATGGACTCCTTGTCCAATGTGCTTAGAGATATATGGATGCACCTCACTGACGAGGCCCAATGAAGGCTCAAACGATTGTCTTGGGATGTCATGTTCCTTTTTTAGATGAGAATTACCTGATATTTGGGGGGCTGGTCTGAGCTTGCTAAGCGAGATCAGACTGATATACTTCAGAAAAGTTCGCCTCTATGAAAAGCACAACTGGCTAAAAAAAGGCTGCTCATAGGTGGTAATTTGCCATAGAACAAGCTACTGAGCCACAAATAGAGCACTTCTCTTCTGTATGCATTTGTATTATGACCCTGGGGAATATCCCTAATGATATTAGGGGAAACTAGACAAGGGCTCCATGCCCAATGTGCTTAGAGGTATATGAATGTACCTGATTGACAAGGTCCAATGAAGGCTGAAACGCGGTTGTCTGGGGTTGTCATGTTCCTTGTTCAGAGGAGGATTGTCTGGTATATCGGGGCTGGACTGACCTTACTAGGCAGGATCAGACTGATATACTTTAGGAAAATTCTCCTCTGTGTAAAGCACAATTGGGATAAAAGAGGCTGCTTCTAGGTGGTAACTCACCATGGAACAAGATACTGAGCTGTTGTTCATTCCTAGTAGAGTGCTCCTCTTTCTGTTTGTATATTCCAATCATTTGTCTCAGAAATACTTTAATAATCATTGTTATATTCTTCCTCATATAAAGAAATTATATAACATGTGGTTCCATTCATTTTTGTTACAGTATTAATGTTCAAAAAGTATGGGTTAGAAATAGTTTAGAAAATATTAAGAGCTCTCAAATTTAAAGTTAAAAATAAAATGATAAACGGGAAATTGAGAAGCTCATCATTAAACATTGTGGACTGCTATCAGTAATGTATTCTAACCCTCTTTCCACCTCAGAGTTGGCAGAGATAAATTACCCCAAACATGACCAATTGCATGTGAGCTGGGGGCAGTGCTTGTGCAATAGCACATACCGTCAGTTGATGTACAGTATCCACTAACTGTTAGCTGTGAAACTGGGCCAATAGGTTCCTAAGTTGGAAACCATGTACTTTTACCGCTTTGTACATGGGCCCTGTATAAACCACATTAGAAAATATTATAAAACAGATCATCAGTCCCTCAATGGTTTAGGGTGTTTCAAATACAGTAGATATTGATGCAGGTAAGATTTCACCACAGTTTTTACTGCAATGGTTGCATTGTATTATAATATAATGCTCAAAACAAAGCCAGTTGATGCATGGTGATATCTCTCAATACAAGCAATTTTTATTTTGATAATAAGGTTCAAAATCTCTTGTAAACCAAATACCAAATGTGCTCTTATCCCGTACACATATCGGCATTACTGTAGTAGATGGTGACAGAAATATAACATCACTATTAGATTCACCCGGGATTCCAGAGCTCTTCCAAGAATATGACAACAATGGCTAAATATAAAAATAATTTGCAAATACATCAACTGAACAGAACAAGAATGAAGTGGTCAGAGATATTGGCAAAGGTGATGCTTTCCCACCATCATTATTACAATCAATAAATAATTACAAAAATAGATATCAGTGATAACCATTTAGTAAGCTTAGTTCAACTATTTGATAACATGGCACAGCATCACGTGTTTAAAAGCAAACAAGTACTCAACCAATGTAACCATTTTAAAGTGACATAGAACCCAAGATTTTTTTCAGACTTTAGATGGAGCAAACAATTTTAAATGACATACCAATTTACATTTCATATCAAATGTCTTGGTTTTCTTGGTATCTTTTGTTGAAAAGCAAAGATTTAAGCTCTTCAGCCAGGAGTGTATAAATGTCATGGGTGTGTGACTTGCAATAGTCTGATTTTAGGGGAAACTTTCACCTACAGCAGAACAGGCAAAAAATACAAGATCAAACATGCCCTTAATTGCGAATCAGCACTATAATCTATTACTAAATGTAACCTTTTACATTCTTCCTGTTCCCTAAGTCCCTAAAGCCTATTTCTGACTTTCCTCAATCACTTTTTTGGGATAACCGCTCTGATTTGCCCATCTGATTTTTGATGCACCTTAAAGTGAATGTCAAGTCACGTTCACCACTCTTCCTCATCTTGTTAATTACCTAAAATAAACGTTAGTTTAATTCATCATTTTTTTATAATTTAAGACTAAAACCATAATCGAAGGATTTATAAACCTACTTCGCTTACTTTCTTCCTCCGCCCGCCATCTTGTCCCTCGTATCTAATTTGATTGACATTGCCCTTAACGAATTCTAGCTCATACCCCGTGGCGTCCAGCCCCTTTTTGCACACGTAACGCGATCAAACTGCGCATCGCGTTCCCTAACAAATCGTCATTGACAATCCATGCTCGTTCACATGTAGCGCATGCGCAAACAATTCCGAACACCTAATGCATGCGCAATGTCTATCTACCTGTCAACCGCGGTCCGCGATACCCAATAAAGTGTTTAACCCCTAAACCGCCGCTCCCTAAAAAAGTTATTAACCCCTAAACCGCCGCATCTAACTTAGCTACCCCGCCGCCATCTACCCCGCCGCCATCTACAGCGCCGCCATCTACCCCGCCGACATCTACCCCGCCGACATCTACCCCATCTACCCCCCGAGATCTACCCCATCTACCCCGCCGACATCTACCGCACCGCCATCTACCCCATCTACCCCGCCGCCATCTACCCCATCTACCCCGCCACCATCTACCGCGCCGCCATCTACCCCCATCTACCTCGCCGACATCTAACCCATCTACCCCCGCCGACATCTACCCCATCTACCCCGCCGACATCTACCCCATCTACCCCGCCGACATCTACCCCATCTACCCCGCCGACATCTAACCCATCTACCCCGCCGACATCTACCCCATCTACCCCGCCGACATCTACCCCATCTACCCCGCCGACATCTACCCCATCTACCCCGCCGACATCTAACCCATCTACCCCGTCGACATCTACCCCATCTACCCCGCCAACATCTACCCCGCCGACATCTAACCCCATCTACCCAGCCGCCATCTATTTTAAAAATATTAACCCCTAATTTAATCCCCCTACACCCCCGCCAGCTATACTAACTATATTAACCCTAATTATATTAGGGTTAATATAGTTATTATATTATATTATATATATATATATATATATATATATATATATATATATATATATATATATATATATTAAATATAATAACCCTATCTAACTCTAACATCCCTAACTAAACTCTTATTAAAATAAATATAATATTAATATTATTAATGAAAATATTCCTATTTAAATCTAAATACTTACCTATAAAATAAACCCTAAGATAGCTACAATGTAATTAATAAATTACATTGTATCGATTTAGGGTTTATATTTCTTTTACAGGCAACTTTGTATTTATTTTAACTAGGTACAATAGATATTAAATAGTTATTTGCTATTTAATCGCTACCTAGTTAAAATAATTATCAATGTACCTGTAAAATAAATCCTAACCTAAGTTACAAATACACCTACACTATTAATAAATTAAATAAACTACAAATATCTAAACTAAAATACAATAAATTAAACTAAACTAAATTACAAAAAAAACAAACAAACACTAAATTACAAAAAATAAAAAAAATATTACAAGATTTTTAAGCTAATTACACCTATTCTAAGCCCCCTAATAAAATAATAAATCCCCCAAAATAAAAAAATTTCCCTGCCCTATTCTAAATTAAAAAAGTTCAAAGCTCTTTTACCTTACCAGCCCTTAAAAGGGCTTTTTGCAGGGCATGCCCCAAAGAATTCAGCTCTTTTGCCTGTAAAGATAAACACAATACCACCCCCCAACATTACAACCCACCACCCACATACCCCTATTCTAAACCCACCCAAACCCCCCTTAAATAAACCTAACACTACCCCCCTGAAGATCTCCCTACCTTGTATTCGCCCAGCCGAGCAGAACTCTTCATCCGATCCGGGCGATGTCTTCAATCAAGCTGCAGAGAAGAAGTCTTCCATCCGGTGATGTCTTCAAGCAAAGCGGCATCTTCAATCTTCTTTCTTCGCTCCTCCGCCGCGGAGCATCCATCCGGCACGAAGACTGAGCGAGGAATGAGGTACCTTTAAATGACGTCATCCAAGATGCCGTCCGTCGAATTCCGATTGGCTGATAGGATTCTATCAGCCAATCGGAATTAAGGTAGAAAAATCTGATTGGTTGATTGAATCAGCCAATCAGAATTAAGTTCAATCCGATTGGCTGATTGGTTCAGCCAATCGGATTGAACTTGAATCTGATTGACTGATTCAATCAACCAATCAGATTTTTCTACCTTAATTCCGATTGGCTGATAGAATCCTATCAGCCAATCGGAATTCGACGGACGCCATCTTGGATTACGTCATTTAAAGGTACCTCATTCGTCGGGGAAGTCATCGTGCCGGATGGATGTTCCGCGGCGGAGGAGCGAAGAAAGAAGATTGAAGATGCCGCTTTGCTTGAAGACATCACCGGATGGAAGAAGACTTCTCTGCAGCTTGATTGAAGACATCGCCCGGATCGGATGAAGAGTTCTGCTCGGCTGGGTGAATACAAGGTAGGGAGATCTTCAGGGGGGTAGTGTTAGGTTTATTTAAGAGGGGTTTGGGTGGGTTTAGAATAGGGGTATGTGGGTGGTGGGTTGTAATGGTGGGGGGTGGTATTGTGTTTATCTTTACAGGCAAAAGAGCTGAATTCTTTGGGGCATGCCCCGCAAAAAGCCTTTTTAAGGGCTGGTAAGGTAAAAGAGCTTTGAACTTTTTTAATTTAGAATAGGGCAGGGAAATTTTTTTATTTTGGGGGGCTTTATTATTTTATTAGGGGGCTTAGAATAGGTGTAATTGGCTTAAAAATCTTCTAATATCTTTTTATTATTTTTTGTAAATTAGTGTTTTTTTTTTTTTGCAATTTATTTTAGATTATTTTATTGTATTTTAGTTTAGATATTTGTAGTTTATTTAATTTATTGATAGTGTAGGTGTATTTGTAACTTAGTTTAGGATTTATTTTACTGGTAAATTGGTAATTATTTTAACCCCTTAATGACCACAGCACTTTTCCATTTTCTGTCTGTTTGGGACCAAGGCTATTTTTACATTTTTGCGGTGTTTGTGTTTAGCTGTAATTTTCCTCTTACTCATTTACTGTACCCACACATATTATATACCATTTTTTCTCACCATTAAATGGACTTTCAAAATCTACCATTGTTTTCATCATATCTTATAATTTGCTATAAAAAAAATACAAAATATGATGAAAAAATGGAAAAAAAACACACTTTTTCTAACTTTAACCCCCAAAATATGTTACACATCTACAACCACCAAAAAACACCCATGCTAAATAGTTTCTAAATTTTGTCCTGAGTTTAGAAATACCCAATGTTTACATGTTCTTTGCTTTTTTTGCAAGTTATAAGGCAATAAATACAAGTAGCACTTTGCTATTTCCAAACCACTTTTTTTCAAAATTAGCGTTAGTTACATTGGGACACTGATATCTGTCTGGAATCCCTGAATATCCATTGACATGTATATATATTTATTTAGAAGGCATCCCAAAGTATTGATCTAGACCCATTTTGGCATATTTCATGCCACCATTTCACCGCCAAATGCGATCAAATAAAAAAAAATTGTTCACTTTTTCACAAATTTTTTCACAAACTTTAGGTTTCTCACTGACATTATTTACAAACAACTTGTGCAATTATTGCACAAATGGTTTTAAATGCTTCTATGGGATCCCCTTTCTTTAGAAATAGCAGACATGTATGGCTTTGGTGTTGCTTTTTGGTAATTAGAAGGCTGCTAAATGCCACTGCGCACCACATGTGTATTATGCCCAGCAGAGAATGGGTTAATTAGGGAGTATGTAGGGAGCTTCTAGGGTTAATTTTAGCTGTAGTATAGTGTAGTAGACAACCCCAAGTATTGATCTAGGCCCATTTTGGTATATTTCATGCCACCATTTCACCGCCAAATGCGATCAAATTAAAAAAAACGTTAAATTTTTCACAATTTTAGGTTTCTCACTGAAATTATTTACAAACAGCTTGTGCAATTATGGCACAAATGGTTGTAAATGCTTCTCTGGAATTCCCTTTCTTTAGAAATAGCAGACATGTATGGCTTTGGCGTTGCTTTCTGGTAATTAGAAGGCCGCTAAATGCTGCTGCGCACCACACGTGTATTATGCCCAGCAGTGAAGGGGTTAATTAGGTAGTTTGTAGGGAGTTTGCAGGGTTAATTTTAGCTTTAGTGTAGAGATCAGCCTCCCATCTGACACATCACACCCCCTGATCCCTCCCAAACAGCTCCCTTCCCTCCCCCACCCCACAATTGTCCCCGCCATCTTAAGTACTGGCAGAAAGTCTGCCAGTAGTAAAATAAAAGGCATCTTTGAATATTTAAAAAAAAAAAAGAGCATATGTACATATGCTGCTATGTAGGATCCCCTCTTAGCCCCCAACCTCCCAGATCCCCCCTAAAACAGCTCTCTAACCCCCCCCTCTGCCTTATTGGGGGCCATCTTGGGTACTGGCAGCTGTCTGCCAGTACCCAGTTTGCATCAAAAAAAGTGTTTTATTATTTTATTTTTTTCTGTAGTGTAGCTTCCCCCCCACAGACTAACATCCCACCAACCATACCGATCTAGCTAAATTAAAAATAATATCCCCCTTTTTCCCACTTCAAATTCAAATATTTCTGTAGTGCAGCGGTTCCCCACCCGCTCCCTCCCTGTGCACGCGCCCCGCCTCCCCGTGCACGTCGCGCGCATCCGTGCGCGCCCCCGGGCATCCCCACCCCCGATCCCGCCCACCTCCGCATCATCCAGGGCCATCGATGGCCGCCACCCGCCTCCCACACCGACGCTCCCACCCACCAACGAACTTAGCCGTTAATGTCCGGTGCAGAGAGGGCCACAGAGTGGCTCTCTCTACATCGGATGGCTAAAAATGGTTATTGCAGGATGCCTCAATATCGAGGCATCACTGCAATAACCGGAAAGCAGCTGGAAGCGAGCAGGATCGCTTCCAGCTGCTTTCCACACCGAAGACGTGCAGGGTACGTCCTCAGGCATTAACTGCCTTTTTTTTGAGGACGTACCCTGCACGTCCTCGGTCATTAAGGGGTTAACTAGGTAGCTATTAAATAGTTATTAACTATTTAATAGCTATTGTACCTAGTTAAAATAAATACCAAGTTACCTGTAAAATAAATATAAACCCTAAAATAGCTACAATGTAATTATTAATTACATTGTAGCTATCTTACACCTAGATTTAGAGTTCTGCGGCCAAAGGGGTGCGTTAGCTACGCGTGCTTTTTTCCCACGCACCTTTTAAATACTGCTGGTATTTAGAGTTCACAGAATGGCTGGGTTTTCAGTGCGTTAGGCTCCAAAAAGGGAGCGTAGAGCATAATTTAACGCCACTGCAACTCTAGATACCAGCGGTGCTTACGGAGGCGGTCAGCTTCAAAAACGTGCTCGAGCACAATTCCCCCATAGAAAACAATCGGGCCCATTTGAGCTGAAAAAAAACCTAACACTGCAAAAAAGCCGCGTTCAGCTCCTAACACAGCCCCATTGTTTTCTATGGGGAAACACTTCCTACGTCTGCACCTAACACTCTAACATGTACCCCGAGTCTAAACACCCCTAACCTTACACTTATTAACCCCTAATCTGCCGCCCCCACTATCGCTGACACCTGCATATTTTTTTTAACCCCTGATCTGCCGCTCCGTAAACCGCTGCTACTTACATTATCCCTATGTACCCCTAATCTGCTGCCCCTAACACCGCCGACCCCTATATTATATTTATTAACCCCTAATCTGCCCCCCACAACGTCGCCTCCACCTGCCTACGCTTATTAACCCCTAATCTGCCGTCCGCACGCTGCCGCCAGCTACATTATAGCTATGTACCCCTAATCTGCTGCCCCTAACACCGCCGACCCCTATATTATATTTATTAACCCCTAATCTGCCCCCCACAACGTCGCCTCCACCTGCCTACACTTATTAACCCCTAATCTGCCGAGCGGACCCGCAACGCTATTATAATAAAGTTATTAACCCCTAATCCGCCTCACTCCCCGCCTCAATAACCCTATAATAAATAGTATTAACCCCTAATCTGCCCTCCCTAACATTGCCGACACCTAACTTCAAGTATTAACCCCCTAATCTGCCGATCGGAGCTCACCGCTACTCTAATAAATTTATTAACCCCTAAAGCTAATTTTAACCCTAACCCTAACACCCCCCTAAGTTAAATATAATTTTATTCTAACGAAATAAATTAACTCTTATTAAATAAATTATTCCTATTTAAATCTAAATACTTACCTGTAAAATAAATCCTAATATAGCTACAATATAAATTATAATTATATTATAGCTATTTTAGGATTAATATTTATTTTACAGGCAACTTTGTATTTATTTTAACCAGGTACAATAGCTATTAAATAGTTAAGAACTATTTAATAGCTAAAATAGTTAACATAATTACAAAATTACCTGTAAAATAATTCCTAACCTAAGTTACAATTAAACCTAACACTACACTATCAATAAATTAATTAAATACAATACCTACAATTATCTACAATTAGACCTAACACTACACTATCAATAAATTAATTAAATACAATACCTACAATTATCTACAATTAAACCTAACACTACACTATCAATAAATTAATTAAATACAATATCTACAATTATCTACAATTAAACCTAACACTACACTATCAATCAATTATTTAAATAAAATATCTACAAATAAATACAATGAAATAAACTAACTAAAGTACGAAAAATAAAAAAGAACTAAGTTACAAAAAATAAAAAAATATTTACAAACATTAGAAAAATATTACAACAATTTTAAACTAATTACACCTACTCTAAGCCCCCTAATAAAATAACAAAGCCCCCCAAAATAAAAAATGCCCTACCCTATTCTAAATTACTAAAGGTTAAAAGCTCTTTTACCTTACCAGCCCTGAACAGGGCCCTTTGCGGGGCATGCCCCAAGAAGTTCAGCTCTTTTGCCTGTAAAAAAAAACATACAATACCCCCCCCCAACATTACAACCCACCACCCACATACCCCTAATCTAACCCAAACCAGCCTTAAATAAACCTAACACTAAGCCCCTGAAGATCTTCCTACCTTATCTTCACCTCACCGGGTCCCGATCTGTCCAGAAGAGCCTCCGATGTCTTGATCCAAGCCCAAGCGGGGGGCTAAAGAGTGACGTCCATCCTCGGGCTGAAGTCTGGATCCAAGCGGCGGCTGAAGAAATACATCATCGGCTGAAGTCGGAAGTCCATCATCGGGATGAAGTCTTCTATCAAGCCCGCATCTTCAATCTTCTTTCTTCTGGAGCGGAGCGGAGCCATCTTCTTTCCAACCGATGCGGATCCAACCTCTTCAACCGACGCCTACCTCGCCGAATGACGGTTCCTTTAAATGACGTCATACAAGATGGCGTCCATCGAATTCCGATTGGCTGATAGGATTCTATCAGCCAATCGGAATTAAGGTAGGAATATTATGATTGGCTGATGGAATCAGCCAATCAGAATCAAGTTCAATCCGATTGGCTGATCCAATCAGCCAATCAGATTGAGCTTGCATTCTATTGGCTGATCGGAACAGCCAATAGAATGCGAGCTCAATCTGATTGGCTGATTGGATCAACCAATCAGATTGAACTTGATTCTGATTGGCTGATTCCATCAGCCAATCAGAATATTCCTACCTTAATTCCGATTGGCTGATAGAATCCTATCAGCCAATCGGAATTCGGCGGACGCCATCTTGGATGACGTCATTTAAAGGAACCGTCATTCGGCGAGTAGGCGTCGGTTGAAGAGATTGGATCCGCGTTGGTTGGAAAGAAGATGGCTCCGCTCCGCTCCAGAAGAAAGAAGATTGAAGATGCGGCTTGATAGAAAACTTAATCCGATGATGGACTTCCGACTTCAGCCGATGATGGATTTTCTTCAGCCGCCGCTTGGATCCAGACTTCAGCCCGAGGATGGATGTCACTCTTCAGCCCCCCGCTTGGGCTTGGGATCAAGACATCGGAGGCTCTACTGGACAGATCGGGACCCGGTGAGGTGAAGATAAGGTAGGAAGATCTTCAGGGGCTTATTGTTAGGTTTATTTAAGGGGGGTTTGGGTTAGATTAGGGGTATGTGGGTGGTGGGTTGTAATGTTGGGGGGGGTATTGTATGGGTTTTTTTTTACAAGCAAAAGAGCTGAATTCTTTGGGGCATGCCCCGCAAAGGGCCCTGTTCAGGGCTGGTAAGGTAAAAGAGCTTTGAACTTTTTTAATTTAGAATAGGGTAGGGCATTTTTTATTTTGGGGGGCTTTGTTATTTTATTAGGGGGCTTAGAGTAGGTGTAATTAGTTTAAAATTGTTGTAATATTTTTCTAATGTTTGTAAATATTTTTTTATTTTTTGTAACTTAGTTCTTTTTTATTTTTCGTACTTTAGTTAGTTTATTTCATTGTATTTATTTGTAGATATTTTATTTAAATAATTTATTGATAGTGTAGTGTTAGGTTAATTGTAGATAATTGTAGGTATTGTATTTAATTAATTTATTGATAGTGTAGTGTTAGGTTTAATTGTAACTTAGGTTAGGATTTATTTTACAGGTAATTTTGTAATTATTTGAACTATTTTAGCTATTGAATAGTTCTTAACTATTTAATAGCTATTGTACCTGGTTAAAATAAATACAAAGATGCCTGTAAAATTAAATTTAATCCTAAAATAGCTATAATATAATTATAATTTATATTGTAGCTATATTAGGATTTATTTTACAGGTAAGTATTTAGATTTAGATAGGAATAATTTATTTAATAAGAGTTAATTTATTTTGTTAGAATAAAATTATATTTAACTTAGGGGGGTGTTAGGGTTAGGGTTAAAATTAGCTTTAGGGGGTTAAAAAATTTATTAGAGTAGCGGTGAGCTCCGATCGGCAGATTAGGGGTTAATACTATTTATTATAGGTTATTGAGGCAGGAGGTGAGGCGGATTAGGGGTTAATAACTTTATTATAATAGCGGTGCGGTCCGCTCGGCCGATTAGGGGTTAATAAGTGTAGGCAGGTGGAGGCAACGTTGTGGGGGGCAGATTAGGGGTTAATAAATATAATATAGGGGTCAGCGGTGTTAGGGGCAGCAGATTAGGGGTACATAGCTAAAATGTAGCTGGCGGCGGCGTGCGGACGGCAGATTAGGGGTTAATAAGTGTAGGCAGGTGGAGGCGACGTTGTGGGGGGCAGATTAGGGGTTAATAAATATAATATAGGGGTCAGCGGTGTTAGGGGCAGCAGATTAGGGGTACATAGGGATATACGTAGTTGGCGGCAGTGTACGGAGCGGAAGATTAGGGGTTAATATTTTTTTTATAGAGTGGCGGCGATGTGGGGGGGCCCTCGGTTTAGGGGTACATAGGTAGTTTATGGGTGTTAGTGTACTTTAGAGCACAGTAGTTAAGAGGTTTATAAACCGGCGTTAGCCCAGAAAGCTCTTAACTACTGACTTTTTTCTGCGGCTGGAGTTTTTGTCGTTAGATTTCTAACGCTCACTTCAGACACAACTCTAAATACCGGCGTTAGAAAGATCCCATTGAAAAGATAGGATACGCAATTGACGTAAGGGGATCTGCGGTATGGAAAAGTCAAAGTGAGCGTTAGACCCTTTCCTGACTGACTCCAAATACCGGCGGTAGCCTAAAACCAACGTTAGGAGCCTCTAACGCTGGTTTTCACGGCTACCGCCCAACTCTAAATCTACGCCTTAGGGTTTATTTTATAGGTAAGTTTTTAGATTTAAATAGGAATATTTTCATTAATAATATTTATATTATATTTATTTTAATAAGAGTTTAGTTAGGGATGTTAGAGTTAGATAGGGTTATTATACTTAATATTTAGATAATATAATAAATATAATTAGGGTTAATATAGTTAATATATATAATATAATAACTATATTAACCCTAATATAATTAGGGTTAATATAGTTAATATAGCTGGCGGCGGTGTAGGGGGATTAAATTAGGGGTTAATACATTTATTATAGGTAGGGCCGGTGTAGGGGGATTAGATTAGGGGGTAATACATTTATTATAGGTAGGGCCGGTGTAGGGGGATTTAGATTAGATGCAAAAGTGCAGATTACTTTGTGACAAAGCCCCACCAAAAGTCCTTTTAAAGGGCTGGTAAAAGAGCTGAATTATTTGGGGCATGCCCGGCAAAAAGCCCTTTTAAGGGCTGGCAATAGAGCAGTTTACTTTGGGGTATGCCACGCAAAAAAGCCCTTTTCAGGGATATTTGTAGGGTTTAGACTTGGGTTTAGTGGTAGGGATAGTTTAGTATTTTAGGGGTTAAATATTTTACTATAGGTGGCGGCGTGGTAGGGGGATTAGATTAGGGGTTAATTAATTTAATATAGGTGGTGGCGGGGTAGGGGGATTAAATTAGGGGTTAATAATTTTAAAATAGATGGCAGCGGGGTAGGAGCTCACATTAGGGGGTAGGTAAGGTAGATGTCGGCGGTGTAAGGGGCTCACTTTAGTGGGTAGGTAAGGGGTTAAATACTTTATTAGGGATTGCAGCAGGGCATCGTGGTTGACAGGTAGATAGACATTGCGCGATGCGTTAGGTGTTAGGTTTATTTTGTAGCTAGTTTAGGGAGTTACGAGGCTCCAATAGACAGCGTAAGGCTTACTACGGCTGCTTTTTGTGGCGAGGTGAAAATGGAGTAAGATTTCTCCATTTTCGCCACGTAAGTCCTTACGCTGTATATTGGATACCAAACTGCGCTGGTTTGGTATACCTGCCTATGGCCCAAAAAACTACGGGCGACGGCAGAAATATACGAGCGTAACTTCTAGGTTACGCTCGTATATAGGATACCAAACCAGCGTAAATTTCAGTGTCGCCGGGCATTGAATACTATCATTGATAGCTAGTCATTGAATGCAACGATTGACGCCTGCGCTTTAGGCATAACATTTTTTGTGTTCACGCAGGCGCAAATCGATTGTATGAGGAATGGTGCGCATGCGCAATTGGTCCGGCAATCGGGAACGCGCATTTGAAGTAATAAAGGCATTATCCGGAAATACATGGAGGGCGGAGCTAGGAACGGCCGGGAATGTAAATATAAAGTGTATTTATAACTATAATATATATAAAAAAAAAATAAAAAAAAGTTGCGATCATACTATATATTAGATGAGGAATAGAATACAGGCTGCAAAAACCAAAAACTTTACATTCACTTTAATCCAATTTTTGTGATGCGTATTTATGTTTCAATGGTTCAGTTATTTGTTTTGTATGATTTTTAAATTACAATATTAATTGTGCACTTTTGTAATGTATGCCATCTCCTTCCGATATGAAAATGCAGTATACGCCCCTTAGCAAGACACCCTGTTTTCAGGGTAAAAAGGGGCTTTATATAATGCACCAAGGGAAATAGAAGAACATTCTTAAATAATCTTGGCAGTCCAGACACCTTTAGATAATCGGCGACTAAATCTCAGTATAATGTTCAGTAAAATAAGATGAATAATTCTCTTCATGCTGCATTTGAGGATAATGGGGTAGATTTATTAAAGGTCGAGCGGACATGATTCGCTGTAGCGAATCATGTGGTCTCAACCTCGCTAAACAAACGGACAGCATACGCTGTCGGCATTTAACATTGCACAAGCATTTCTAGATAAATGCAATGTGCCCTGCACATTTGAGGTCAATTGGCTGCTAGCAGGGGGGTGTCAATCATCCAATTGTATCAAATCGGGACAATTGGCGGACAAGTTAAGGACCAGCGGACTTACGACTGTTGCTTCTTAAAGGGATAGTCTAGTCAAAAATAAACTTTCATGATTCAAATATAGCATGCAACTTTCTAATTTACTCTTATTATCAATTTGTTTCATTCTCCTGGTATCTTTATTTAAAAAAGCTGGAAAGTAAGCATAGGAGTCGGACCATTTTTGGTTCAACACGTGGGTAGCACTTGCTGATTGGATGGCTACATTTAGACACCAATTAGCATGCGCTACCCAGGTGCTGAACCATAAATGGGCCGGCCTCTAAACTTTACATTCCAGCCTTTTTAAATAAACATACAAGAGAATGAAGAAAATTTTGATAATAGGAGTAAATAAGGAAGGTGCTTAAAATTGCATCCGCTATCTGAATCATGAAAGTTTCATTTTGACTAGACTATCCTTTTAACTTCAGTTTCAGGCATACCTGAAACTATGAGCGTAAGATTGCTGCATCCACTGTATAATTAATCTACCCCTATGTATTTTTACTGTAGTTAATGATCCTTTAAAACTAACCTTGAAGATGACTAGAATGAAAACACTATCAAAGCAAAATAAAAATAAAAATTAGGTGTCTCTACTAACATACATCCTAATTAATAATTCAATAAAATAATTTCTAAAAATAAACATTATACTCAAGCCTATACTAATACTGAATTCCAAAGCTAATACATTAATGGTTTTAGCTATAAGGATTTTAAACTTTGTCAAATTGTCATTATTAAGAAAGAGCATGCACATATAAAATTAAAAAAAACTCACAAAAACTTGTTTATTTCGGTTTCCCTAGCAACGTATGGTTATTCATGTCATTCTTTGGCATTGTGCTGCATAGTTTCAGTGTCCATCGTGTCGTTGTTGACGCTGTACTACAGGGTTACTTTTCCTGCATTGCATTCTTTTTCCCACGCTTGACACTATGAGGCCTAGTTATCAACGGTGTCAACTTACCTGCCCTTCGTCGGCACAATACGCCCGCCTAAGGCTCGGCCTACCATCGCCGCCACGGACCTGCAAAATTTTGCGTAAGTTATCAATAAATCTGTCAAAAAGCCGCGCACCCATGTACCGGGGCGATGAGCAGCGGACTGTGAGAGTTATCACTCATCTGATCTCGCTGCTCTTCGTCTTTTGTACAGCTTTATTGCTAGCCTGTCACTAAGCACCCACACTAAACTACACTGTTCTAACCCCCCCCTATATACCGGCGCCCCGGGAGCCCCACGCAACTCGATAAAATTATAACCCCTAAACCGCCGCTCATAGACCCTGCCACAACTCTTTATAATGTATTAACCCCTAAAAACCCGCCGCTCCCAGACACCGCCGACACCCTACATTATACCGAGTAACCCTATCCTGCCCCCCCTTATACCGCCGCCCTCTATAAATAAATGTTATACCCCCTATCCTGCCCGATTCCCAGACCTCGCCGCAACTAAATAAATAGTTTAACCCCTAAACCCGCCGCTTCCGGACCCCGCCGCAACCTATATTAAACTTATTAACCCCTAATCTGCCCCCCCCTACACCTATAATACATTTATTAACCCTATCCTGCCCCCCCTACACCGTCGCCACCTATAATAAATTTATTAACCCCTATCCTGCCCCCCTACAACGCCGCCACTGTAATAAAATTATTAACCCCTAAACCTAAGTCTAACCCTAACACCCCCCAACTTAAATATTAATTAAATAAATCTAAATAATATTTCTATTATTAAACTAAATTAATCCTATTTAAAACAAAATAATTACCTTTAAAATAAACCCTAATATAGCTACAATATAAATAATAATATATTGTAGCTATCTTAGGATTTATATTTATTTTACAGGTAAATTTCAATTTATTTTAACTAGGTACAATAGCTATTAAATAGTGTGACAGAAAGCAAGGCCTGGTTATAAATGGAAGATATTTAAGACCAAGCATTGTACATGCTATTTCTCCTTTCAGTTAAAACCCCAGGGAGAAAGAGTGTGTATTTGATTATGCAGTTGATAAACTGTGTTCTGGGTCCCCTGGGGTTTTGGGATAATTGGAGAGAGGGTGGGCCATTATCCCAGACAGCTGTGAAGCTGTCCAGCAGCTTAATCACAGGTGTGGCTAATTAGAAGTTTTGAGGGTTTAAATATGCAGCCTCACTTAGGCTTTGGGAGAGAGTTACACAGCTACAGAAGCTGGTGTGTGTCTGGTGTGTGTTTGTTACACTGTGTAAAAGACTTTTGTTCCTGTGAACTGTAAAAGGACATTATTTTTACAAAGCACTTGTGGAATGCTGTAAAGTGCTGGGACACATTTAAAAGTACTTAACTTTGCTGCAGAGGAAGGATTTGCCTCTTTTGAAAATGAACTGCCTGTTTGTTATTGCTGTGAAAAATAAAGCCTTTTAAACTACAGTGGACTGTCCTGTGCTGCATTTGTGCCTTAGAAGACCGTGATTTAAAAGTGGTCCCTGTTACACTTGGTGGAGAATACGGGCAACCACATTGTATGTCTGTGGGCATAATAATCTGCAAGCAACATGGAGGAAAGTCATTAAAGCTTTGATCCATTCTAATGCTATACAGCAGGAGACTAACAGAAAAGCTGCTGAAAATAGTGCAGCACTGCAACAGTTGGTCTTGGCCCAGTCAGAGAGTGCTATGCTGCTGGCTAAATCACAGAAGGAGAACACTGAATGGTGGCTGCTGTGCAAGCTGAGAAAATCAAGAAGACCCGGAAGAGCAACAAAGTGCTATACAAACTCTGCAACGAGAGGTTTCAAGCCATATCAGAAAAACTGAACTCTGATAATGTTGGTGGCAGCCAAGGTTCCAGAGTAATAAGGGCTAGTCATTATCTTCAAAAAATGACAGCAGCTGATTGATGTTGAGGCGTATCTTTTGGCATTTGAACGCACAGCAGAAAGAGAAAAATGGCCGACAGTTGAGTGGGCGAGTATACTTGCGCCATTTCTTAGTGGTGAACCTCAGAAGGCCTACTTTGATTTAGAGCCAGCACAAGACAGTTGACTATGAGAAATTGAAGGCAGAAATCCTTGCACGCCTGGGGGTGACTTCGGCAGTCCATGCACAAAGATTCCACTTCTGGATGTTTTCATCTCATAATGCTGCAAGATCCCAGATGTTCGAGCCTATACACCTTGCCAGGAAGTGGCTGCAACTAGAGGTTAATTCGGCTACCAAAATAGTGGAACTACTGGTGATGGACCGGTTTCAGCGTGGATTACCCTGCTTCCCTGCGGCGGGTGGGTTAATCAAGGTGATCCTCAAAACAGCGGATCAGTTGATTGTATTGGTCGAAAGATTTATAGCTTCAGGAGAAGTTTTGCAACAATCTTCAATGGATCAGCCCCACAATCCCAGTCCCAGAGCTCTACCAAGAACTGGTAAGACTGTTCAGGAATAAAGGGGATAAGAGAGCAGCAGGTGTATAGGCAAAACACCAAGACATTTCCCCCAGGAATTAAGGAAACATTTACATATAACCAACCTGTAAGATGTTTTAAATGTAATGAGGGTGGGCATATTGCTAGAGACTGTGATAAAGAGAATTTATGGACTGTAATGTTGCACATTCACTATTGTCTAATAGCAACAGCTCTGTTAATAATGATTCCCATTGGTGTACTGTGACGGTTAATGGGTAAAGTGTCTAGGGCCTTTGCTTGATTCAGGAAGTATGGTCACACTAGTGGCTAAATCTTTAGTACAGATGCAGTATTAGATTATGGGGAAAAAAATGGGAATTATCTGTGTTCATGGATGATAAACGGCAATATCCTACAGCTGAGGTGGAGATTGAGACTCAGTGTGGTAAATTAAAATATTGTGTTGGTGTAGTACCAAATTTAGCCATGAGTTGGTGATACGGGAGAGATTTTCCAAAATTTCTGGGAGTTATGGGAATCTCCAGAAATATGTCAAACTTCTGATATTTATGTATTTCCTTTCTCTGAAACTGATTTGAAGGGGGTTCCATTGAAAAGAGAAAAATAAGATTTATGGGCCCTATGCCTGTATTTAGTAGGTGATCAACCTTCTCAGAGTAATGAAGTACCATGTACTAGCTTGGAAAATATTGATGATTTTGATAGATCTGGTTGGTGGCCCTGGTAATTTTAAAAAAGCCCAATGGGAGGATCCACCATTGGTAGAGGCAAGAAAATAATAATCAGGGTTATAAATGATGTTGTGACACAGCCAGGGAAATGTATTACCCTATCCTTATTTGAAGCAGTTAATGATTTGGTATATTGTGTAGAGAAGAAAGGGAACAGACATTGTTAAACAACTTTTGGTGACCCAGACTTTTAGGAACACTGTATTAAATCTTGCACATAACCACATTCTAGGGGGGGGCATTTGGGAGTTGAGAAAACCAAAGAGAGAGAGTTCTTAGAAGGGTTTTATTGGCCAGGGGAATATTTTGTAGCCATCAAGGATTATTGTGCTTCATGCCCTAAGTGTCAACTTACAGCTCCTGCTAAAGATTTTCGTAACCCTTTAGTGCCCTTGCCTTATATTGATGTGCCTTTTGAAAGAATTGCTATGGACTGGTGGGGTCCGCTGGTTAAATTGCTAGAGGACATCAGTATATACTGGTAATTCTTGATTATGCTACACCGCTATCCTGAGGCAGTTCCCCCTTCGTACCAGCTCTGCAAAGTCCATAGCAAAAGAACTCATGCTAATGTTTAGCAGGGTCGGGATACCTAAGGAAATTTTGACAGACCAAGGAACTCCATTTTATGTCCAGGGTTACAAAAGAATAGTGTAAATTGTTGGGCATAAAACAACTAAGGACCATCAGTATATCACCCTCAGACTGATGGTTTAGTAGAAAGGTTTAACAAAACTCTCAAAAGTATGCTAAGAAAGGTAATTGACACAGATGGGAGAAATTGGGACCTTCTGTTACCCTATTTAATGTTCTCTATCAGGGAGGTTCCCCAGGCTTCTACAGGTTTTTTCCCCATTTTGAACTGTTATAAGGGCGGCATCCCAGGGGATTACTAGATATAGTTAAAGAGACTTGGGAGCAAGAGACAACACCTTATCGAAGTATTATTGAACTATTTCCCAAATGCAGGATCGTATGGAAGCTGTCATGCCCATTGTAAGGAACATATGGGAAAGGCACAGGAAGCACAAAAGTACAGCTACAACCCATAATGCTAGAGCCAGGGTGTTTTAAACTTGGGATAGGGTGTTAGTTCTGGTCCTACAGTTGAAAATAAATTCTTGGCTACTTGGCAGGGCCCATATGAGATAATTGAGAAAGTGGGTGATGTTAATTACAAAGTAAGTCAGCCAGGGAGAAGGAAACCTGAGCAAATATATCATATAAATCTGTTAAAACCTTGGAAAGATAGGGGAAGTTTTAGTTGCCTTAAAACCTACAGAACTCCCTGTCACTGAACCAGAGGTAAATATATCAGAAACCCTATCTGTACATCAGAAGCGAGAGGTCAAGGATTTTATTAGAATAACAAAGAGGTATTTTCTGTGGTACCGGGAAAAAACTAATGTGATTAAGGCATGACATAATAACAGAACCAGGGAAGAAGGTCTGCCTTAAACCCTATAGGGTCCCTGAGGCTCGTAGAAAGGCTATTAACTGGAGGTAGAACAAATGTTAAAGCTTGGGGTAATTGAGGAATCACAAAGTGAGTGGAACAGTCCAATTGTGCTTGTTCCAAAGCCGGATGGTTCATTAAGGTTCTGTAATGACTTACGTAAGCTTAATTGTGTTTCCAAATTTGACACCTACCCAATGCCTAGAGTAGATGAGTTGATAGAAAGGCTAGGAAAAGCATGTTATCTCACTACAATTGATTTAAACGAAAGGGTAATTGGCAGTGCCTCTCACTAGTCAAGCAAAGGAAAAGACAGCTTTTTCAACCCCAGAGGGCTTATTTCAGTATAACAGTGTTGCCATTTGGTTTACATGGGGGCCCCGGCAAACATTCAGAGGATGATGGATAGAATTCTGAAACCCCAATGTTCGTTATGCGGCAGCATATTTGGATGATGTTATAATTTATAGTACAGATTCGGAATCCATCTTCCAAAAGTTCAAGCAGTACTTGAGGCAATACGGTCCGCTGGGTTACACTGCCAATCCTGCAAAATGGTACTGTTGGTTTACAGGAAGCTAAGTACTTGGGTTATACTATTGGGTAGAGGATTAGTTAAACCCTCAGACAACAAAAGTAGAGGCCATACAGAACTGGCCACAGCATCTAACTACAAAAACAAGTAAGAGCATTTATTGGGATAACTAGTTATTATAGAAGGTTTATCCCGAATTCGCTACAATTGCGGCACCCTTGACAGATCTCACAAAGCAAGGGTCCCAATCATGATAAAATGGTCCCCAGAAGCAGAACAAGCTTTTATAAGCATTTGAAAGATGCCCTTTGTGCCCATCCAGTTTTGGTAACCCCCAATTTCGCTAAAGATTTTATTGTACAGACAGATGCCCTCTGAGTGTTGGTTTAGGAGCAGTTTCTCTCGCAGGAGTGTCAGGGAGAAGAGCATCCTGTCCCTTTTCCTAAGCAGAAAACTTATTTCACAGGAAAAGAACTATTCTATAGTGGAGAAAGAATGCCTTGCCATTAAGTGGGCTTTAGAGACCCTTAGGTACTATCTGTTGGGAAGACAATTTAAATTATAACAGATCATGCTCCTCTCACATGGATGAGTCAGAATAAGGAAACAAATTCAAGGGTTACTAGGTGGTTTCTTAGCTTGCAACCCTTCTATTTTACTGTTGAGCACAGGGCTGGTCTTTTGCAGGGCAATGCTGATGGTTTGTCTCGGGTACATTCATTGATGTCCATGGTCGCTCAACCCACTGGGGTGTGAGCTGGGGGGGAGGATATGTGACAGAAAGCAAGGCCTGGTTATAAATGGAAGATATTTAAGACCAAGCATTGTACATGCTATTTCTCCTTTCAGTTAAAACCCCAGGGAGAAAGAGTGTGTATTGGATTATGCAGTTGATAAACTGTGTTCTGGGTCCCTGGGGTTTGGGATAATTGGAGAGAGGGTGGGCCATTATCCCAGACAGCTGTGAAGCTGTCCAGCAGCTAATCACAGGTGTGGCTAATTAGAAGTTGTGAGGGTTTAAATAGCAGCCTCACTTAGGCCTTGGGAGAGAGTTACACATCTACAGAAGCTGGTGTGTGTTTGTTACACTGTGTAAAAGACTTTTGTTCCTGTGAACTGTAAAAGGACATTATTTTTACAAAGCACTTGTGAAATGCTGTGAAGTGCTGGGACACATTTAAAAGTACTTAACTTTGCTGCAGAGGAAGGATTTCCCTCTTTTGAAAATGAACTGCCTGTTTGTTATTGCTGTGAAAAATAAAGCCTTTTAAACTACCAGTGGACTGTCCTGTGCTGCATTTGTGCCCTAGAAGACCCGTGATTAAAAGTGGTCCCTGTTACAATAGTTATTAACTATTTAATAGCTACCTAGCTAAAATAAAGAGAAAATTACCTGTAAAATAAAAACTAACCTAAGTTACATTTACACCTAATACTACACTATCATTAAATAAATTATTCCTATTTTAAAACTAAATACTTACCTATACAATAAACCCTAAGATAGCTACAATATAATTAATAATTACATTGTAGCTATTTTTAGGATTTATATTTATTTTATAGGTAACTTTGTATTTATTTTAGCTAGTTAGAATAGTTATTAAATAGTTATAACTATTTAATAACTACCTAGCTAAAAGAAATACAAAATTACCTGTAAAATACAATCCTAAACCCTAAGTTGCAATTAAACCTAACACCACACTATCATTACATTAATTAAATAAATTAAATACAAATAACTACAATTAAATACAATTACATAACTAACTAAAGTACAAAAAATAAAAAAAACTAAGTTACAACAAATAAAAAAAATAAGTTACAAACATTTAAAAAATATTACAACATTTTAAGCTAATTATACCTAATCTAAGCCCCCTAATAAAATAACAAAGCCCCCCCAAAATAAAAAAAATCCCTACCCTATTCTAAATTAAAAAAGTTCAAAGCTCTTTTACCTTACTAGCCCTTAAAAGGGCCTTTTGCGGGGCATGCCCCAAAGAATTCAGCTCTTTTGTCTGTAAAAGAAAAATACACCCCACCAACATTACAACCACCACCCACATACCCTAATCCTAACCCAAACCCCCTTCAATAAACTAACACTACCCCTGAAGATCATCCTACCTTGAGTTGTCTTCAGCCAGCCAACCCACCATGGAACCAAAGAGGAGATCCGGAGCGGCAGAAGTGATCCTCCAAGGGGCGCTGAAGAAGTCTTCCATCCGATGAAGTCATCATCCAGGCGGCGCTGAAGAAGTCTTACATCCAGGCAATGTCATCTTCCAAGCGGCGCTGAAGAAGTCTTCCATCCGGGTGATGTCATCTTCCAAGCGGGGTCTTCAATCTTCTTTCTTCAGGATCCATCATCAATCCCGCCGACGCGGAACACCCTTCTTCCCCGACGGACTAACGACGAATGAAGGCTCCTTTAAGGGATGTCCATCCAAGATGGCGTCCCTTCAATTCCGATTGGCTGATAGGATTCTATCAGCCAATCGAATTAAGGTAGGAAAAATCTGATTTGGCTGATTGAATCAGCCAATCAGATTGAGCTTGCATTCTATTGGGGGGGGGGGGCTGATCGGAATGAACTTCAATCTGATTGGCTGATTCAATCAGCCAATCAGATTTTTTCCTACCTTAATTCGATTGGCTGATAGAATCCTATCAGATAATTGGAATTGAAGGGACCGCATCTTGGATGACGTCCCTTAAAGGAGCCTTCATTCGTCGTTAGTCCGTCGGGGAAGAAGATGTTCCGCGTCGGCGGGATGAAGATGGATCCTGAAGAAAGAAGATTGAGACCCCGCTTGGAAGATGACATCGCCCGGATGGAAGACTTCTTCGAGCGCAGCTTGGAAGATGACAATTGCCTGGATGTAAGACTTCTTCAGCGCCGCCTGGATGATGACTTCATCGGATGGAAGACTTCTTCAGCGCCCCTTGGAGGATCACTTCTGCCGCTCCGGATCTCCTCTTTGGTTCCATCGGTGGGTTGGCTGGCTGAAGACAACTCAAGGTAGGATGATCTTCAGGGGGGTAGTGTTAGGTTTATTTAAAGGTGGGTTTGGGTTAGATTTAGGGGTATTGTTGGTGGTGGGTTGTAATGTTGGGGGGGGGGTGTTGGTATTTTTCTTTTACAGGCAAAAGAGCTGAATTCTTTGGGGCATGCCCGCAAAAGGCCTTTTAAGGGGCTGGTAAGGAAAAAGAGCTTTGAACTTTTTTAATTTAGAATAGGGGTAGGGAATTTTTTTTATTTTGGGGGCTTTGTTATTTTATTAGGGGGCTTAGATTAGGTGTAATTAGCTTAAAAATTGTTGTAATATTTTTTATGTTTGTAACTTATTTTTTTTATTTTTTGTAACTTAGTTTTTTTTATTTTTTTGTACTTTAGTTAGTTTATGTAATTGTAATTTAATTGTAGTTATTTGTATTTAATTTATTTAATTAATGTAATGATAGTGTGTGTTAGGTTTAATTGCAACTTAGGTTAGGATTTATTTTACAGGTAATTTTGTATTTCTTTTAGCTAGGTAGTTATTAAATAGTTAATAACTATTTAATAACTATTCTAACTAGCTAAAATAAATACAAAGTTACCTATAAAATAAATATAAATCCTAAAATAGCTACAATGTAATTATTAATTATATTGTAGCTATCTTAGGGTTTATTGTATAGGTAAGTATTTAGTTTTAAATAGGAATAATTTATTTAATGATAGTGTAGTATTAGGTGTAAATGTAACTTAGGTTAGTTTTTATTTTACAGGTAATTTTCTCTTTATTTTAGCTAGGTAGCATTAAATAGTTAATAACTATTGTAACAGGGACCACTTTTAATCACGGTCTTCTAGGGCACAAATGCAGCACAGGACAGTCCACTGTAGTTTAAAAGGCTTTATTTTTCACAGCAATAACAAACAGGCAGTTCATTTTCAAAGAGGGAAATCCTTCCTCTGCAGCAAAGTTAAGTACTTTTAAATGTGTCCCAGCACTTCACAGCATTTCACAAGTGCTTTGTAAAAATAATGTCCTTTTACAGTTCACAGGAACAAAAGTCTTTTACACAGTGTAACAAACACACACCAGCTTCTGTAGATGTGTAACTCTCTCCCAAGGCCTAAGTGAGGCTGCTATTTAAACCCTCACAACTTCTAATTAGCCACACCTGTGATTAGCTGCTGGACAGCTTCACAGCTGTCTGGGATAATGGCCCACCCTCTCTCCAATTATCCCAAACCCCAGGGACCCAGAACACAGTTTATCAACTGCATAATCCAATACACACTCTTTCTCCCTGGGGTTTTAACTGAAAGGAGAAATAGCATGTACAATGCTTGGTCTTAAATATCTTCCATTTATAACCAGGGCCTTGCTTTCAGTCACAATATCCTCCCCCCCAGCTCACAACCAGTTGGGTTGAGCGACCATGGACTCAATGAATGTACCTGAGACAAACCATCAGCATTGCCCTGCAAAAGACCAGCCCTGTGCTCAACAGTAAAATAGAAGGGTTGCAAGCTAAGAAACCACCTAGTAACCCTTGAATTTGTTTCCTTATTCTGACTCATCCATGTAGAGGAGCATGATCTGTTATTAATTTAAATTTGTCTTCCAACAGATAGTACCTAAGGGTCTCTAAAGCCCACTTAATGGCAAGGCATTCTTTCTCCACTATAGAATAGTTTCTTTTCCTGTGAAATAAGTTTTCTGCTTAGGGAAAAGGACAGGATGCTCTTCTCCCTGACACTCCTGCGAGAGAAACTGCTCCTAAACCAACATCAGAGGCATCTGTCTGTACAATAAAATCTTAGCGAAATTGGGGGTTACCAAAACTGGATGGGGCACAAAGGGCATCTTTCAAATGCTTAAAAGCTTGTTCTGCTTCTGGGGACCATTTATCATAATTGGGACCCTTGCTTTTGTGAGATCTGTCAAGGGTGCCGCAATGTAGCGAAATTCGGATAAACCTTCTATAATAACTAGTTATCCCAATAAATGCTCTTACTTGTTTTTTTTTAGTTAGATGCTGTGGCCAGTTCTGTATGGCCTCTACTTTTGTTGTCTGAGGTTTAACTAATCCTCTCCAATAGTATAACCCAAGTACTTAGTTCCTGTAAACCAACAGTACATTTTGCAGGATTGGCAGTTAACCAGCGGACCGTATTGCCTCAAGTACTGCTTGAACTTTTGAAGATGGATTCCAATCTGTACTATAAAATTATAACATCATCCAAATATGCTGCCGCAATAACGAACATGGGTTTTCAGAATTCTATCCATCATCTCTGGAATGTTGCCGGGGGCCCCATGTAAACCAAATGGCAACACTGTATACTGAATAAAGCCCTCTGGGGTTGAAAAAGCTGTCTTTTCCTTTGCTTGACTAGTGAGAGGGCACCTGCCAATACCCTTTCGTTAAATCAATTGTAGTGAGAGGATAACATGCTTTTCCTAGCCTTTCTATCAACTCATCTACTCTAGGCATTGGGTAGGTGTCAAATTTGGAAACACAATTAAGCTTACTAAAGTCATTACAGAACCTTAATGAACCATCCGGCTTTGGAACAAGCACACTTGGACTGTTCCACTCACATTTGTGATTCTCAATTACCCCAGCTTTAACATTTGTTCTACCTCCAGTTTAATAGCCTTTCTACGAGGCCTCAAAGGGACCCTATAGGGTTTAAGGCAGACCTTCTTCCCTGGTTCTGTTATTATGTCATGCTTAATCACATTAGTTTTTTCCCGGTACCACAGAAAGAATACCTCTTGTTTATCTAATAAAATCCTTGACCTCTCGCTTCTGATGTACAGAGAGGGTTTCAGATATATTTACCTCTGGTTCAGTGACAGGGAGTTCTGTAGGTTTAAGGCAACTAAAACTTCCCTATCTTTCAAGGTTTTAACAGATTTATATGCTATATTTTGCTCAGGTTTCCTTCTCCCTGGCTGACCTTACTTTGTAATTAACATCACCCACTTTCTCAATTATCTCATATGGGCCCTGCCAAGTAGCCAAGAATTTATTTTCAAACTGTAGGGACCAGAACTAACACCTATCCCAAGTTTAAACACCCTGGCTCTAGCATTATGGTTGTAGCTGTACTTTTGTGCTTCCTGTGCCTTTTCCCCATATGTTCCCTTACAATGGGCTGACAGCTTCCATACGATCCTGCATTTGGGAAATAGGTTCAATAATACTTCGATAAGGTGTTGTCTCTTGCTCCCAAGTCTCTTTAACTATATCTAGTAATCCCCTGGGATGCGCCCATATAACAGTTCAAATGGGGAAAAACCTTGGAGAAGCCTGGGGAACCTCCCTGATAGAGAACATTAAATAGGGTAACAGAAGGTCCCAATTTCTCCCATCTGTGTCAATTACCTTTCTTAGCATACTTTGAGAGTTTTGTTAACCTTTCTACTAAACCATCAGTCTGAGGGTGATATACTGAGGTCCTTAGTTGTTTTATGCCCAACAAATTTACACTATTCTTTTGTAACCCTGGACATAAATGGAGTTCCTTGGTCTGTCAAAATTCCTTAGGTATCCCGACCCTGCTAAACATTAGCATGAGTTATTTGCTATGGACTTTGCAGAGCTGGTACGAAGGGGGGGGGAACTGCCTCAGGATAGCGTGTAGCATAATCAAGAATTACCAGTATATACTGATGTCCTCTAGCAGATTTAACCAGCGGACCACCAAGTCCATAGCAATTCTTTCAAAAGGCACATCAATGTATAGGCAAGGGCACTAAAGGGTTACGAAAATCTTTAGCAGGAGCTGTAAGTTGACACTTAGGCATGAAGCACAATAATCCTTGATGGCTACAAATATCCCTGGCCAATAAAACCTTCTAAGAACTCCTCTTTGGTTTTCTCAACTCCCAAATGCCCCCCCTAGAATGTGGTTATGTGCAAGATTAATACAGTGTTCCTAAAAGTCTGGGGCACCAAAAGTTGTTTAACAATGTCTGTTCCTTTCTTCTCTACACAATATACCAAATCATTAACTGCTTCAAAATAAGGATAGGGTAATACATTTCCTGGCTGTGTCACAACATCATTTATAACCCTGATAATTTTTCTTGCCTCTACCAATGTTTGGATCCTCCCATTGGGCTTTTTTAAAATTACCAGGGCCACCGACCAGGATCTATCAAGATCATCAATATTTCCAAGCTAGTACTTGGTACTTCATTACTCTGAGAAGGTTGATCACCTACCTAATACAGGGCATAGGGCCATAAATCTTATTTTCTCCTTTTCAATGGAACCCCCTTCAAAATCAGTTTCAGAGAAAGGAAATACATAAAATCAGAAGTTTGACATATTTCTGGAGATTCCATAACTCCAGAAATTTTGGAAAATCTCTCCCTATCACCACTCATGGGCTAAATTTGGTACTACACCAACACAATATTTTAATTTACCACACTGAGTCTCAATCTCCACCTCAGCTGTAGGATATTGCCGTTTTATCTCCATGAACACAGATATTCCATTTTTTCCCCATAATCTAATACTGGCATCTGGTACTAAAGATTTAGCCCACTAGTGTGACCATACTTCCTGAATCAAGCAAAGCCCTAGACACTTTACCATAACCGTCACAGTACACCAATGGGAATCATTATTAACAGAGCTGTTGCTATTAGACAATAGTGAATGTGCAACATTACAGTCCATAAAATTCATCTTTATCACAGTCTCTAGCAATATGCCCACCCTCATTACATTTAAAACATCTACAGGTGGTTATATTTAAATGTTTCCTTAATTCCTGGGGAAATGTCTCTGGTGTTTTGCCTATACACCTGCTGCTCTCTTATCCCCTTTATTCCCTGAACAGTCTTACCAGTTCTTGTAGAGCTTCTGGGACTTGGGATTGTGGGGCTGATCCATTGAAGATTGTTGCAAAACTTCTCCTGAAGCTATAAATCTTTCGACCAATACAATCAACTGATCCGCTGTTTGAGGATCACCTTGATTAACCCACCGGCCGCAGGGAAGCAGGTAATCCACGCTGAAACCGGGTCCATCACCAGTAGTTCCACTATTTTGGTAGCCGAATTAACCTCTAGTTGCAGGCCACTTCCTGGCAAGGTGTATAAGGTCGAACATCTGGGATCTTGCAGGCATTAAGAGATGAAAACATCCAGAAGTGGAATCTTTGTGCATGACTGCCGAAGTCACCCCCAGGCGTGCAAGGATTTCTGCCTTCAATTTCTCATAGTCACTGTCTTGTGCTGGCTCTAATCAAAGTAGGCCTTCTGAGGTCACCACTAAGAAATGGCGCAAGTATACTCGCCCACTCAACTGTCGGCCATTTTCTCTTTCTGCTGTGCGTTCAAATGCCAAAAGATACGCCTCAACATCATCAGCTGCTGTCATTTTTTGAAGATAATGACTAGCCCTTATTACTCTGGAACCTTGGCTGCCACCAACATATTCAGAGTTCAGTTTTTTGATATGGCTTGAACCTCTCGTTGCAGAGTTTGTATAGCACTTTGTTGCTCTTCCCGGGTCTTTGAATTTCTCAGCTTGCACAGCAGCCACCATTCAGTGTTCTCCTTCTGTGATTTAGCCAGCAGCATAGCACTCTCTGACTGGGCCAAGACCAACTGTTGCAGTGCTGCACTATTTTCAGCAGCTTTTCTGTTAGTCTCCTGCTGTATAGCATTAGAATGGATCAAAGCTTTAATGACTTCCTCCATGTTGCTTGCAGATTATTATGCCCACAGACATACAACGTGGTTGCCCGTATTCTCCACCAAGTGTAACAGGGACCACTTTTAATCACGGTCTTCTAGGCACAAATGCAGCACAGGACAGTCCACTGTAGTTTAAAAGGCTTTATTTTTCACAGCAATAACAAACAGGCAGTTCATTTTCAAAAGAGGCAAATCCTTCCTCGCAGCAAAGTTAAGTACTTTTAAATGTGTCCAGCACTTCACAGCATTCCACAAGTTGCTTTGTAAAAATAATGTCCTTTTACAGTTCACAGGAACAAATGTCTTTTACACAGTGTAACAAACACACACAGACACACACCAGCTTCTGTAGCTGTGTAACTCTCTCCAAGGCCTAAGTGAGGCTGCTATTTAAACCCTCAAAACTTCTAATTAGCCACACCTGTGATTAGCTTGCTGGACAGCTTCACAGCTGTCTGGGATAATGGCCCACCCTCTCTCCAATTATCCCAAACCCAGGGACCCAGAACACAGTTTATCAACTGCATAATCAAATACACACTCTTTCTCCCTGGGGTTTTAACTGAAAGGAGAAATAGCATGTACAATGCTTGGTCTTAAATATCTTCCATTTATAACCAGGCCTTGCTTTCTGTCACACTATTTAATAGCTATTGTACCTAGTTAAAATAAATTGAAATTTTACCTGTAAAATAAATATAAATCCTAAGATAGCTACAATATATTTTATTTATATTGTAGCTATATTAGGGTTTATTTTAAAGGTAATTATTTTGTTTTAAATAGGATTAATTTAGTTAATAATAGAAATATTATTTAGATTTATTTAATTAATATTTAAGTTGGGGGGTGTTAGGGTTAGACTTAGGTTTAGGGGTTAATAATTTTATTACAGTGGCGGCGGTGTAGGGGGGGCAGGATAGGGGTTAATAAATTTATTATAGGTGGCGACGGTGTAGGGGGGGCAGGATAGGGGTTAATAAATGTATTATAGGTGTAGGGGGGGCAGATTAGGGGTTAATAAGTTTAATATAGGTTGCGGCGGGGTCCGGAAGCGCGGTTTAGGGGTTAAACTATTTATTTAGTTGCGGCGAGGTCTGGGATCGGCAGGATAGGGGTTAATAACTTTATTATAGAGGGCGGCGGTATAGGGGGGGCAGGATAGGGGTTACTCGGTAATGTAGGTGTCGGCGTGTTGGGAGCGGCGGTTTAGGGGTTAATACATTTATAAGAGTTGTGGCAGGGTCTATGAGCGGCGGTTTAGGGGTTAATAATTTTATCGAGTTGCGTGGGGCTCCGGGGGCGCCGGTATAGGGGGTAGAACAGTGTAGTTAGTGTGGGTGCTTAGTGACAGGCTAGCAATAAAGCTGTACAAAAGCCGAAGAGCAGCGAGATCAGATGAGTGATAACTCTCACAGTCCGCTGCTCATCGCCCCGTACATGGTGCGCGGCTTTTTGACAGATTTATTGATAACTTACGCAAAATTTTGCAGGTCCGTGGCGGCGATGGTAGGCGAGCTTAGGCGGGCGTATTGTGCCGACGAAGGCAGGTAAGTTGACACGTTGATAACTAGGCCTCATAGTGTCAAGCGTGGGAAAAAGAATGCAATGCAGGAAAAGTACCTGTAGTACAGCGTCAACAACGACACGATGGACACTGAAACTATGCAGCACAATGCCAAAGAATGACATGAATAACCATACGTTGCTAGGAAACCGAAATAAACAAGTTTTTGTGAGTTTTTTTTAATTTTATTTGTGCATGCTCTTTCTTAATAATGACAATTTGACAAAGTTTAAAATCCTTATAGCTAAAACCATAATGTATTAGCTTTGGAATTCAGTATTAGTATAGGCTTGAGTATAATGTTTATTTTTAGAATTATTTTATTGAATTATTAATTAGGATGTATGTTAGTAGAGACACTAATTTTTATTTTTATTTTGCTTTGATAGTGTTTTCATTCTAGTCATCTTCAAGGTTAGTTTTAAAGGATCATTAACTAGTAAAAATACATAGGGGTAGATTAATTATACAGTGGATGCAAGCAATCTACGCTCATAGTTTCAGGTATGCTGAAACTGAAGTTAAAAGGAATAGTCTAGTCAAAATGAAACTTTCATGATTCAGATAGCGGATGCAATTTTAAGCACCTTCCTTATTTACTCCTATTATCAAATTTTCTTCATTCTCTTGTATGTTTATTTAAAAAGCTGGAATGTAAAGTTTAGAGGCCGGCCCATTTATGGTTCAGCACCTGGGTAGCGCATGCTAATTGGTGTCTAAATGTAGCCATCCAATCAGCAAGTGCTACCCTCGTGTTGAACCAAAAATGGTCCGACTCCTATGCTTACTTTCCAGCTTTTTTAAATAAAGATACCAGGAGAATGAAACAAATTGATAAAAGAGTAAATTAGAAAGTTGCATGCTATATTTGAATCATGAAAGTTTATTTTTGACTAGACTATCCCTTTAAGAAGCAACAGTCGTAAGTCCGCTGGTCCTTAACTTGTCCGCCAATTGTCCCGATTTGATACAATTGGGATGATTGACACCCCCTGCTAGCAGCCAATTGACTCAAATGTGCAGGGCACATTGCATTTATCTAGAAATGCTTGTGCAATGTTAAATGCCGACAGCGTATGCTGTCGTTGTTTAGCGAGGTTGAGACCACATGATTCGCTACAGCGAATCATGTCCGCTCGACCTTTAATAAATCTACCCCATTATCCTCAAATGCAGCATGAAGAGAATTATTCATCTTATTTTACTGAACATTATACTGAGATTTAGTCGCCGATTATCTAAAGGTGTCTGGACTGCCAAGATTATTTAGAATGTTCTTCTATTTCCCTGGTGGCATTATATATAAGCCCCTTTTTACCCTGAAAACAGGGTGTCTTGCTAAGGGGCGTATACTGCATTTTCATATCGGAAGGAGATGCATACATTACAAAAGTGCACAATTAATATTGTAATTTAAAAAATCATACAAAACAAATAACTGAACCATTGAAACATAAATACGCATCACAAAATTGGATTAAAGTGAATGTAAAGTTTTTGGTTTTTGCAGCCTGTATTCTATTCCTCATCTAATATATAGTATGATCGCAACTTTTTTTTATTTTTTTTTTATTATATATTATAGTTATAAATACACTTTATATTTACATTCCGGCCGTTCCTAGCTCCGCCCTCCATGTATTTCCGGATAATGCCTTTATTACTTCAAATGCGCGTTCCCGATTGCCGGACCAATTGCGCATGCGCACCATTCCTCATACAATCGATTTGCGCCTGCGTGACACAAAAAATGTTATGCCTAAAGCGCAGGCGTCAATCGTTGCATTCAATGACTAGCTATCAATGATAGTATTCAATGCCGGCGACACTGAAATTTACGCTGGTTTGGTATCCTATATACGAGCGTAACCTAGAAGTTACGCTCGTATATTTCTGCCGTCGCCGTAGTTTTTTGGGCCATAGGCAGGTATACCAAACCAGCGCAGTTTGGTATCCAATATACAGCGTAAGGACTTACGTGGCGAAAATGGAGAAATCTTACTCCATTTTCACCTCGCCAAAAAAGCAGCCGTAGTAAGCCTTACGCTGTCTATTGGAGCCTCGTAACTCCCTAAACTAGCTACAAAATAAACCTAACACCTAACGCATGCGCAATGTCTATCTACCTGTCAACCGCGATGCCCTGCTGCAATCCCTAATAAAGTATTAACCCCTTACCTACCCACTAAAGTGAGCCCCTTACACCGCCGACATCTACCTTACCTACCCCTAATGTGAGCTCCTACCCCGCTGCCATCTATTTATAAAATTATTAACCCTAATTTAATCCCCCTACCCCGCCACCACCTATATTAAATTAATTAACCCCTAATCTAATCCCCCTACCACGCCGCCACCTATATTAAAATATTTAACCCCTAAAATACTAAACTATCCCTAACCACTAAACCCAAGTCTAACCCTACAAATATCCTGAAAAGGGCTTTTTGCGTGGCATTACCCCAAAGTAAACTGCTCTATTGCCAGCCCTTAAAAGGGCTTTTTGCCGGGCATGCCCCAAATAATTCAGCTCTTTTACCAGCCCTTAAAAGGACTTTTGGTGGGGCTTTGTCACAAAGTAATCTGCACTTTTGCATCTAATCTAAATCCCCTACACCGGCCCTACTATAATAAATGTATTACCCCCTAATCTAATCCCCCTACACCGGCCCTACCTATAATAAATGTATTAACCCCTAATTTAATCCCCCTACACCGCCGCCAGCTATATTAACTATATTAACCCTAATTATATTAGGGTTAATATAGTTATTATATTATATATATTAACTATATTAACCCTAATTATATTTTATTATATTATCTAAATATTAAGTATAATACCCTATCTAACTCTAACATCCCTAACTAAACTCTTATTAAAATAAATATAATATATATATTATTAATGAAATATTCCTATTTAAATCTAAAAACTTACCTATAAAATAAACCCTAAGGCGTAGATTTAGAGTTGGGGGTAGCCGTGAAAACCAGCGTTAGAGGCTCCTAACGTTGGTTTTAGGCTACCGCCGGTATTTGGAGTCAGTCAGGAAAGGGTCTAACGCTCCACTTTGACTTTTCCATACCGCAGATCCCCTTACGTCAATTGCGTATCCTATCTTTTCAATGGGATCTTTCTAACGCCGGTATTTAGAGTTGTGTCTGAAGTGAGCGTTAGAAATCTAACGACAAAACTCCAGCGCAGAAAAAAGTCAGTAGTTAAGAGCTTTCTGGGCTAACGCCGGTTTATAAACCTCTTAACTACTGTGCTCTAAAGTACACTAACACCCATAAACTACCTATGTACCCCTAAACCGAGGCCCCCCCACATCGCCGCCACTCTATAAAAAAATATTACCCCTAATCTTCCGCTCCGTACACTGCCGCCAATAGTTATCCCTATGTACCCCTAATCTGCTGCCCTAACACCGCTGACCCCTATTTATATTTATTAACCCCTAATCTGCCCCCCCAACACGTCGCCTCCACCTGCTACACTTATTAAACCCCTAATCTGCCGTCCGCACGCCGCGCCAGCTACATTTTAGCTATGTACCCTAATCTGCTGCCCCTAACACCGCTGACCCTATATTATATTTTTAACCCCTAATCTGCCCCCACACGTTGCCTCCACTGCTACACTTATTAACCCCTAATCGGCCGAGCGGACGCACCGCTATTATAATAAAGTTATTAACCCCTAATCCGCCTCACTCTGCCTCAATAACCCTATAATAAATAGTATTAACCCCTAATCTGCGGAATCGGAGCTCACCGCTACTCTAATAAATTTTTTAACCCCTAAAGTAATTTTAACCCTAACCCCTAACACCCCCCTAAGTTAAATATAATTTTATTCTAACAAAATAAATTAACTCTTATTAAATAAATTATTCCTATCTAAATCTAAATACGTACCTGTAAAATAAATCCTAATATAGCTACAATATAAATTATAATTATATTATAGCTATTTTAGGATTTAAATTTATTTTACAGGCATCTTTGTATTTTATTTTAACCAGGTACAATAGCTATTAAATAGTTAAGAACTATTCAATAGCTAAAATAGTTCAAATAATTACAAAATTACCTGTAAAATAAATCCTAACCTAAGTTACAATTAAACCTAACACTACACTATCAATAAATTAATTAAATACAATACCTACAATTATCTACAATTAAACCTAACACTACACTATCAATCAATTATTTAAATAAAATATCTACAAATAAATACAATGAAATAAACTAACTAAAGTACGAAAAATAAAAAAGAACTAAGTTACAAAAAATAAAAAAATATTTACAAACATTAGAAAAATATTACAACAATTTTAAACTAATTACACCTACTCTAAGCCCCCTAATAAAATAACAAAGCCCCCCAAAATAAAAAATGCCCTACCCTATTCTAAATTACTAAAGTAAAAGCTCTTTTACCTTACCAGCCCTGAACAGGGCCCTTTGCGGGGCATGCCCCAAGAAGTTCAGCTCTTTTGCTGTAAAAAAAAAACATACAATACCCCCCCCAACATTACAACCCACCACCCACATACCCCTAATCTAACCCAAACCAGCCTTAAATAAACCTAACACTAAGCCCCTGAAGATCTTCCTACCTTATCTTCACCTCACCGGGTCCCGATCTGTCCAGAAGAGCCTCCGATGTCTTGATCCAAGCCCAAGCGGGGGGCTAAAGAGTGACGTCCATCCTCGGGCTGAAGTCTGGATCCAAGCGGCGGCTGAAGAAATACATCATCGGCTGAAGTCGGAAGTCCATCATCGGGATGAAGTCTTCTATCAAGCCGCATCTTCAATCTTCTTTCTTCTGGAGCGGAGCGGAGCCATCTTCTTTCCAACCGATGCGGATCCAACCTCTTCAACCGACGCCTACTCGCCGAATGACGGTTCCTTTAAATGACGTCATACAAGATGGCGTCCATCGAATTCCGATTGGCTGATAGGATTCTATCAGCCAATCGGAATTAAGGTAGGAATATTCTGATTGGCTGATGGAATCAGCCAATCAGAATCAAGTTCAATCCGATTGGCTGATCCAATCAGCCAATCAGATTGAGCTTGCATTCTATTGGCTGATCGGAACAGCCAATAGAATGCGAGCTCAATCTGATTGGCTGATTGGATCAACCAATCAGATTGAACTTGATTCTGATTGGCTGATTCCATCAGCCAATCAGAATATTCCTACCTTAATTCCGATTGGCTGATAGAATCCTATCAGCCAATCGGAATTCGGCGGACGCCATCTTGGATGACGTCATTTAAAGGAACCGTCATTCGGCGAGTAGGCGTCGGTTGAAGAGATTGGATCCGCGTTGGTTGGAAAGAAGATGGCTCCGCTCCGCTCCAGAAGAAAGAAGATTGAAGATGCGGCTTGATAGAAAACTTAATCCCGATGATGGACTTCCGACTTCAGCCGATGATGGATTTCTTCAGCCGCCGCTTGGATCCAGACTTCAGCCCGAGGATGGATGTCACTCTTCAGCCCCCCGCTTGGGCTTGGATCAAGACATCGGAGGCTCTACTGGACAGATCGGGACCCGGTGAGGTGAAGATAAGGTAGGAAGATCTTCAGGGGCTTATTGTTAGGTTTATTTAAGGGGGGTTTGGGTTAGATTAGGGGTATGTGGGTGGTGGGTTGTAATGTTGGGGGGGGTATTGTATGGTTTTTTTTTTACAAGCAAAAGAGCTGAATTCTTTGGGGCATGCCCCGCAATAGGGGCCCAGTTCAGGGCTGGTAAGGTAAAAGAGCTTTGAACTTTTTTAATTTAGAATAGGGTAGGGCATTTTTTATTTTGGTGGGCTTTGTTATTTTATTAGGGGGCTTAGAGTAGGTGTAATTAGTTAAAATTGTTGTAAGATTTTTCTTAATGTTTGTATATATTTTTTTATTTTTTGTAACTTAGTTCCTTTTTTATTTTTCGTACTTTAGTTAGTTTTATTTCATTGTATTTATTTGTAGATATTTTATTTAAATAATTTATTGATAGTGCTAGTGTTAGGTTTATTGTAGATAATTGTAGGTATTGTATTTAATTAATTTATCTGATAGTGTAGTGTTAGGTTTAATTGTAACTTAGGTTAGGATTTATTATTACAGGTAATTTGTAATTATTTGAACTATTTTAGCTATTGAATAGTTCTTAACATATTTAATAGCTATTGTACCAGGTTAAAATAACTACCAAAGATGCCTGTAAAATAAATTTAATCCTAAAATAGCTATAATATAATTAATATTTATATTGTAGCTATATTAGGATTTATTTTACAAGGTAAGTATTTAGATTTAGATAGGAATCAATTTATTTAATAAGACGTTAATTTATTTGTTAGAATAAAATTAGATTTAACTTAGGGGGGTGTTAGGGTTAGGGTTAAATTAGCTTTAGGGGTTTTAAAAATTTATCTAGGAGTAGCGGTGAGCTTCCGATCGGCCAGATTAGGGGTTAATTACTATTTCTTATAGGGTTATTGAGGCAGGAGTGAGGCGGATTAGGGGTTAATAACTTTATTATAATAGCGGTGCGGTCCGCTCGGCGATTAGGGGTTAATAAGTGTAGGCAGGTGGGAGGCAACGTTGTGTGCGGGGGCAGATTAGGGGTTAATAAATATAATATAGGGGTCAGCGGTGTTAGGGGGCAGCAGATTAGGGGTACATAGCTAATATGTAGCTGGCGGGCGCGGGTGGCGGACGGCAGATTAGGGGTTAATAAGATGTAGGCAGGTGGAGGCGACGTTGTGGGGGGCAGATTAGGGGTTAATAACTATAATATAGGGGTCAGCGGTGTTAGGGGCAGCAGATTAGGGGTACATAGGGATAACGTAAGTTGGCCCCGGCAGTGAACCGGAGCGGAAGATTAGGGGTTAAATATTTTTTTTATAGAGTGGCGGCGATGTGGGGGGGCCTCGCCGTTTAGGGGTACATAGGTAGTTTATGGGTGTTAGTGTACTTTAGAGCCACAGTAGTTAACGAGGTTTATAAACCGGCGTCTAGCCCAGAAAGCTCTTAACTACTGACTTTTTTCTGCGGCTGGAGTTTTGTCGTCTAGATTTCTAATGCTCACTTCAGACAAACTCTAAATACCGGGTTAGAAAGATCCCATTGAAAAGATAGGATACGCAATTGACGTAAGGGGATCTGCGGTATGGAAAAGTCAAAGTGAGCGTAGACCCTTTCCTGACTGACTCCAAATACGGCGGTAGCCTAAAACCAACGTTAGGAGCCTCTAACGCTGGTTTTCACGGCTACCGCCCCAACTCCTAAATCTACGCCTTAGGGTTTATTTTATAGGTAAGTTTATACGATTTAAATAGGAATATTTTTCATTAATAATATTTATATTATATTTATTTTAATAAGAGTTTAGTTAGGGATGTTAGAGTTAGATAGGGTTTTTATACTTAATATTTAGATAATATAATAAATATAATTAAGGGTTAATATAGTTAATATTATATAATATAATAACTATATTAACCCTAAAATAATTAGGGTTAATATAGTTAATATAGCTGGCGGCGGTGTAGGGGGATTAAATTAGGGGTTAATACATTTATTATAGGTAGGGCCGTGGTAGGGGGATTAGATTAGGGGGTAATACATTTATTATAGGTAGGGCCGGCTGTAGGGGGATTTAGATTAGATGCAAAAAGTGCAGATTACCTTGTGACAAAAGCCCCACCAAAAGTCCTTTTAAGGGCTGGTAAAAGAGCTGAATTATTTGGGGCTATGCCCGGCAAAAGCCCTTTTAAGGCTGGCAATAGAGCAGTTTACTTTGGGTAACTGCCACGCAAAAAGCCTTTTCAGGGATATTTTGTAGGGTTAACTTGGGTTTAGTGGTAGGGATAGTTTAGTATTTTAGGGGGTTAAATATTTTAATATAGGTTGGCGGGTGGTAGGGGAATAGATTAGGGGTTAATTAATTTAATATAGGTGGTGGCGGGGTTGGGGGATTAAATTAGGGGTTAATAATTTTATAATAGATGGCAGCGGGGTAGGAGCTCACATTAGGGGGTAGGTAAGGTAGATGTCGGCGGTGTAAGGGGCTCACTTTAGTGGGGTAGGTAAGGGGTTAAATTCTTTATTAGGGATTGCAGCAGGGCATCGCGCGTTGACAGGTAGATAGACATTGCGCATGCGTTAGGTGTTAAGGTTTATATTGTAGTAGTTTAGGGAGTAATACGAGGCTCCAATAGACAGCGTAAGGCTTACTACGGCTGCTTTATGTGGCGAGGTGAAAATGGAGTAAGATTTCTCATTTTCGCCCACGTAAGTCCCTACGCTGTATATTGGATACCCAAACTGCGCTGGTTTGGTATACCTGCCTTCTGGCCCAAAAAACTAAACGGGCCGCACGGGCCAGAAATATACGAGCGTAACTTCTAGGTACGCTCGTATATAGGATACCCAAACCAGCGTAAATTTACAGTGTCGCCGGCATTGAATACTATCATTGATAGCTAGTCATTGAATGCAACGATTGACGCCTGCGCTTTAGGCATAACATTTTTTGTGTCACGCAGGCGCAAATCGATTGTATGAGGAATGGTGCGCCAAGCAATGCGCAATTGGTCGGCAATCGGGTAACGCGCATTTGAAGTACTAAAGGCATTATCCGGAAATACATGGAGGGCGGAGCTAGGAACGGCAGGGAATGTTAAATATAAAGTGTATTTATAACTATAATATATATAAAAAAAAATAAAAAAAAGTTGCGATCATACCTATATATTAGATCGAGGAATAGAATACAGGCTGCAAAAACACCAAAAACTTTACATTCCTTTAATCCAATTTTTGTGATGCGTATTTATGTTTCAATGGTTCAGTTATTTGTTTTGTATGATTTTTTAAATTACAATATTAATTGTGCACTTTTGTAATGTATGGCATCTCCTTCCGATATGAAAATGCAGTATACGCCCATTAGCAAGACACCCTAGTTTTCAGGGTAAAAAAGGGGCTTTATATATGCCACCAGGGAAAATAGAAGAACATTCTTAAATAATCTTGGCAGTCCAGACACCTTTAGATAATCGGCGACTAATCTCAGTATAATGTTCAGTAAAATAAGATGAATAACTTCTCTTCATGCTGCATTTGAGGATAATGGGGTAGATTTATAAACGGTCGAGCGGACATGATTCGCTGTAGCGAATACATGTGGTCTCAAACCTCGCTAAACAACGACAGCATACGCTGTCGGCATTTAACATTGCACAAGCATTCTAGATAAATGCAATGTGCCCTGCACATTTGAGGTCAATTGGCTGCTAGCAGGGGGTGTCAATCATCCCACTTGTATCCAAATCGGGACAAGTGGCGGACAAGTTAAGGACCCAGGGACTTAGACTGTTGCTTCTTAAAGGGATAGTCTAGTCAAAAATAAACTATCATGATTCAAATATAGCATGCAACTTTCTAATTTACTCTTATTATCAATTTGTTTCATTCTCCTGGTATCTTTATTTAAAAAGCTGGAAAGTAAGCATAGGAGTCGGACCATTTTTGGTTCAACACGTGGGTAGCACTTGGCTGATTGGATGGCTACATTTAGACACCAATTAGCATGCGCTACCCAGGTGCTGAACCATAAATGGGCGGCCCTCTAAACTTTACATTCCAGCTTTTTAAATAAAACATACAAGAGAATGAAGAAAATTTGATAATAGGAGTAAATAAGGAAGGTGCTTAAAATTGCATCCGCTATCTGAATCATGAAAGTTTCCATTTTGACTAGACTATTCCTTATAACTTCCCAGTTTCAGGCATACCTGAAACTATGAGCGTAGATTGCTGCATCCACTGTATAATTAATCTACCCCTATGTATTTTTTTACTGTAGTTAATGATCCTTTAAAACTAAACCTTGAAGTGACTAGAATGAAAACACTATCAAAGCAAAATAAAAATAAAAATTAGGTGTCTCTACTAACATACATCCTAATTAATAATTCAACTTAAAATAATTCTAAAAATAAAATTCATAACTCAAGCCCTATACTAATAAGAATTCCAAAGCTAATACATTATGGTTTTAGCTATAAGGATTTTAAAACTTTGTCAAATTGTCATTATTAAGAAAGAGCATGCACAAATTAAACATTAAAAAAAACTCACAAAAACTTGTTTATTTCGGTTTCCTAGCACGTATGGTTATTCATGTCATTCCTTTGGCATTGTGCTGCATAGTTTCTGTGTCCATCGTGTCGTTGTTGACGCTGTACTACAGGGGATTACTTTTTCCTGCATTGCATTCTTTTTCCCACGCTTGACACTATGAGGCCTAGTTATCAACGTGTCAAACCTTACCTGCCTTCGTCGGCACAATACGCCCCCGCCTAAGCTCGCCTACCATCGCCGCCACGGACCTGCAAAATTTTGCGTAAGTATATCAATAAATCTGTCAAAAAGCCTCGCACCATGTACGGGGCGATGAGCAGCGGACTGTGAGAGTTATCACTATCTGATCTCGCTGCTCTTCGGCTTTTGTACAGCTTTACTTGCTAGCCTGTCACTAAGCACCCCTCACACTAACTACACTGTTCTACCCCCTATACCGGCGCCCCCGAGAGCCCCACGCAACTCGATAAAAATTAGTAACCCCTAAAACCGCGCTCATAGACCCCTGCCACAACTCTTATAAATGTATTAACCCTAAACCGCGCTCCCAGACAGCGCCGACACCTACATTATACCGAGTAACCCCTATCCTGCCCCCCCTATACCGCGCCCTCTATAATAAAGTTATTAACCCCTATCCTGCGATCCCAGACCTCGCCGCAACTAAATAATAGTTTTAACCCCCTAAACCGCGCTTCCGGACCCCGCCCGCAACCTATATTAAACTATTAACCCCCTAATCTGCCCCCCCCCCTACACCTATAATACATTTATTAACCCCTATCCTGCCCCCCCTACACCGTCGCCACCTATAATAAATTTATTAACCCCTATTCCTCTGCCCCCCCTACACCGCCGCCACTGTAATAAAATTATTAACCCCTAAACCTAAGTCTAACCCCTAACACCCCCAACTTAAATATTAATTAAATAAATCTAAATAATATTTCTATTATTAACTAAATTAATCCTATTTAAAACAAAATAATTACCTTTAAAATAAACCCTATATAGCTACAATATAATAATAATTATATTGTAGCTATCTTAGGATTTATATTTATTTTACAGGTAAATTTCAATTTATTTTAACTAGGTACAATAGCTATTAAATAGTGTGACAGAAAGCAAGGCTGGTTATAAATGGAAGATATTTAAGACCAAGCATTGTACATGCTATTTCTCCTTTCAGTTAAAACCCCAGGGAGAAAGAGTGTGTATTTGATTATGCAGTTGATAAACTGTGTTCTGGGTCCCCTGGGGTTTGGGATAATTGGAGAGAGGGTGGGCCATTATCCCAGACAGCTGTGAAGCTGTCCAGCAGCTAATCACAGGTGTGGCTAATTAGAAGTTTTGAGGGTTTAAATAGCAGCCTCACTTAGGCCTTGGGAGAGAGTTACACAGCTACAGAAGCTGGTGTGTGTCTGGTGTGTGTTTGTTACACTGTGTAAAAGACTTTTGTTCCTGTGAACTGTAAAAGGACATTATTTTTACAAAGCACTTGTGGAATGCTGTGAAGTGCTGGGACACATTTAAAAGTACTTAACTTTGCTGCAGAGGAAGGATTTGCCTCTTTTGAAAATGAACTGCCTGTTTGTTATTGCTGTGAAAAATAAAGCCTTTTAAACTACAGTGGACTGTCCTGTGCTGCATTTGTGCCCTAGAAGACCGTGATTAAAAGTGGTCCCTGTTACACTTGGTGGAGAATACGGGCAACCACGTTGTATGTCTGTGGGCATAATAATCTGCAAGCAACATGGAGGAAGTCATTAAAGCTTTGATCCATTCTAATGCTATACAGCAGGAGACTAACAGAAAAGCTGCTGAAAATAGTGCAGCACTGCAACAGTTGGTCTTGGCCCAGTCAGAGAGTGCTATGCTGCTGGCTAAATCACAGAAGGAGAACACTGAATGGTGGCTGCTGTGCAAGCTGAGAAATTCAAGAAGACCCGGGAAGAGCAACAAAGTGCTATACAAACTCTGCAACGAGAGGTTCAAGCCATATCAGAAAAACTGAACTCTGAATATGTTGGTGGCAGCCAAGGTTCCAGAGTAATAAGGGCTAGTCATTATCTTCAAAAAATGACAGCAGCTGATGATGTTGAGGCGTATCTTTTGGCATTTGAACGCACAGCAGAAAGAGAAAAATGGCCGACAGTTGAGTGGGGCGAGTATACTTGCGCCATTTCTTAGTGGTGAACCTCAGAAGGCCTACTTTGATTTAGAGCCAGCACAAGACAGTGACTATGAGAAATTGAAGGCAGAAATCCTTGCACGCCTGGGGGTGACTTCGGCAGTCCATGCACAAAGATTCCACTTCTGGATGTTTTCATCTCATAATGCTGCAAGATCCCAGATGTTCGACCTTATACACCTTGCCAGGAAGTGGCTGCAACTAGAGGTTAATTCGGCTACCAAAATAGTGGAACTACTGGTGATGGACCGGTTTCAGCGTGGATTACCTGCTTCCCTGCGGCAGTGGGTTAATCAAGGTGATCCTCAAACAGCGGATCAGTTGATTGTATTGGTCGAAAGATTTATAGCTTCAGGAGAAGTTTTGCAACAATCTTCAATGGATCAGCCCCACAATCCCAAGTCCCAGAGCTCTACAAGAACTGGTAAGACTGTTCAGGGAATAAAGGGGATAAGAGAGCAGCAGGTGTATAGGCAAAACACCAGAGACATTTCCCCAGGAATTAAGGAAACATTTAAATATAACCAACCTGTAAGATGTTTTAAATGTAATGAGGGTGGGCATATTGCTAGAGACTGTGATAAAGATGAATTTATGGACTGTAATGTTGCACATTCACTATTGTCTAATAGCAACAGCTCTGTTAATAATGATTCCCATTGGTGTACTGTGACGGTTAATGGTAAAGTGTCTAGGGCTTTGCTTGATTCAGGAAGTATGGTCACACTAGTGGCTAAATCTTTAGTACCAGATGCAGTATTAGATTATGGGGAAAAAAATGGGAATTATCTGTGTTCATGGAGATAAACGGCAATATCCTACAGCTGAGGTGGAGATTGAGACTCAGTGTGGTAAATTAAAATATTGTGTTGGTGTAGTACCAAATTTAGCCCATGAGTTGGTGATAGGGAGAGATTTTCCAAAATTTCTGGAGTTATGGGAATCTCCAGAAATATGTCAAACTTCTGATATTTATGTATTTCCTTTCTCTGAAACTGATTTTGAAGGGGGTTCCATTGAAAAGGAGAAAAATAAGATTTATGGCCCTATGCCTGTATTAGTAGGTGATCAACCTTCTCAGAGTAATGAAGTACCAAGTACTAGCTTGGAAAATATTGATGATTTGATAGATCTGGTTGGTGGCCCTGGTAATTTTAAAAAAGCCCAATGGGAGGATCCAACATTGGTAGAGGCAAGAAATAATATCAGGGTTATAAATGATGTTGTGACACAGCCAGGAAATGTATTACCCTATCCTTATTTTGAAGCAGTTAATGATTTGGTATATTGTGTAGAGAAGAAAGGAACAGACATTGTTAAACAACTTTTGGTGCCCCAGACTTTTAGGAACACTGTATTAAATCTTGCACATAACCACATTCTAGGGGGGCATTTGGGAGTTGAGAAAACCAAAGAGAGAGTTCTTAGAAGGTTTTATTGGCCAGGGATATTTGTAGCCATCAAGGATTATTGTGCTTCATGCCCTAAGTGTCAACTTACAGCTCCTGCTAAAGATTTTCGTAACCCTTTAGTGCCCCTTGCCTATAATTGATGTGCCTTTTGAAAGAATTGCTATGGACTTGGTGGGTCCGCTGGTTAAATCTGCTAGAGGACATCAGTATATACTGGTAATTCTTGATTATGCTTCACGCTATCCTGAGGCAGTTCCCCTTCGTACCAGCTCTGCAAAGTCCATAGCAAAAGAACTCATGCTAATGTTTAGCAGGGTCGGGATACCTAAGGAAATTTTGACAGACCAAGGAACTCCATTTATGTCCAGGGTTACAAAAGAATAGTTTAAATTGTTGGGCATAAAACAACTAAGGACCTCAGTATATCACCCTCAGACTGATGGTTTAGTAGAAAGGTTTAACAAAACTCTCAAAAGTATGCTAAGAAAGGTAATTGACACAGATGGGAGAAATTGGGACCTTCTGTTACCCTATTTAATGTTCTCTATCAGGGAGGTTCCCCAGGCTTCTACAGGTTTTTCCCCATTTGAACTGTTATATGGGCGGCATCCCAGGGGATTACTAGATATAGTTAAAGAGACTTGGGAGCAAGAGACAACACCTTATCGAAGTATTATTGAACATATTTTCCCAAATGCAGGATCGTATGGAAGCTGTCATGCCCATTGTAAGGGAACATATGGGAAAGGCACAGGAAGCACAAAAGTACAGCTACAACCATAATGCTAGAGCCAGGGTGTTTTAAACTTGGGATAGGGTGTTAGTTCTGGTCCCTACAGTTGAAAATAAATTCTTGGCTACTTGGCAGGGCCCATATGAGATAATTGAGAAAGTGGGTGATGTTAATTACAAAGTAAGTCAGCCAGGGAGAAGGAAACCTGAGCAAATATATCATATAAATCTGTTAAAACCTTGGAAAGATAGGGACGTTTTAGTTGCCTTAAAACCCTACAGAACTCCCTGTCACTGAACCAGAGGTAAATATATCAGAAACCCTATCTGTACATCAGAAGCGAGAGGTCAAGGATTTTATTAGAATAAACAAAGAGGTATTTTCTGTGGTACCGGGAAAAACTAATGTGATTAAGCATGACATAATAACAGAACCAGGGAAGAAGGTCTGCCTTAAACCCTATAGGGTCCCTGAGGCTCGTAGAAAGGCTATTAAACTGGAGGTAGAACAAATGTTAAAGCTTGGGGTAATTGAGGAATCACAAAGTGAGTGGAACAGTCCAATTGTGCTTGTTCCAAAGCCGGATGGTTCATTAAGGTTCTGTAATGACTTTCGTAAGCTTAATTGTGTTTCCAAATTTGACACCTACCCAATGCCTAGAGTAGATGAGTTGATAGAAAGGCTAGGAAAAGCATGTTATCTCACTACAATTGATTTAACGAAAGGGTATTGGAAGGTGCCTCTCACTAGTCAAGCAAAGGAAAAGACAGCTTTTTCAACCCCAGAGGGCTTATTTCAGTATACAGTGTTGCCATTTGGTTTACATGGGGCCCCGGCAACATTCCAGAGGATGATGGATAGAATTCTGAAACCCCATGTTCGTTATGCGGCAGCATATTTGGATGATGTTATAATTTATAGTACAGATTGGGAATCCCATCTTCCCAAAAGTTCAAGCAGTACTTGAGGCAATACGGTCCGCTGGGTTAACTGCCAATCCTGCAAAATGTACTGTTGGTTTACAGGAAGCTAAGTACTTGGGTTATACTATTGGTAGAGGATTAGTTAAACCTCAGACAACAAAAGTAGAGGCCATACAGAACTGGCCACAGCATCTAACTAAAAAACAAGTAAGAGCATTTATTGGGATAACTAGTTATTATAGAAGGTTTATCCCGAATTTCGCTACAATTGCGGCACCCTTGACAGATCTCACAAAAGCAAGGGTCCCAATTATGATAAAATGGTCCCCAGAAGCAGAACAAGCTTTTAAGCATTTGAAGATGCCCTTTGTGCCCATCCAGTTTTGGTAACCCCCAATTTCGCTAAAGATTTTATTGTACAGACAGATGCCTCTGATGTTGGTTTAGGAGCAGTTCTCTCGCAGGAGTGTCAGGGAGAAGAGCATCCTGTCCCTTTTCCTAAGCAGAAAAACTTATTTCACAGGAAAAGAACTATTCTATAGTGGAGAAAGAATGCCTTGCCATTAAGTGGGCTTTAGAGACCCTTAGGTACTATCTGTTGGGAAGACAATTTAAATTAATAACAGATCATGCTCCTCTCACATGGATGAGTCAGAATAAGGAAACAAATTCAAGGGTTACTAGGTGGTTTCTTAGCTTGCAACCCTTCTATTTTACTGTTGAGCACAGGGCTGGTCTTTTGCAGGGCAATGCTGATGGTTTGTCTCAGGTACATTCATTGATGTCCATGGTCGCTCAACCCACTGGGTGTGAGCTGGGGGGGAGGATATGTGACAGAAAGCAAGGCCTGGTTATAAATGGAAGATATTTAAGACCAAGCATTGTACATGCTATTTCTCCTTTCAGTTAAAACCCCAGGGAGAAAGAGTGTGTATTGGATTATGCAGTTGATAAACTGTGTTCTGGGTCCCTGGGGTTTGGGATAATTGGAGAGAGGGTGGGCCATTATCCCAGACAGCTGTGAAGCTGTCCAGCAGCTAATCACAGGTGTGGCTAATTAGAAGTTGTGAGGGTTTAAATAGCAGCCTCACTTAGGCCTTGGGAGAGAGTTACACATCTACAGAAGCTGGTGTGTGTTTGTTACACTGTGTAAAAGACTTTTGTTCCTGTGAACTGTAAAAGGACATTATTTTTACAAAGCACTTGTGAAATGCTGTGAAGTGCTGGGACACATTTAAAAGTACTTAACTTTGCTGCAGAGGAAGGATTTCCCTCTTTTGAAAATGAACTGCCTGTTTGTTATTGCTGTGAAAAATAAAGCCTTTTAAACTACAGTGGACTGTCCTGTGCTGCATTTGTGCCCTAGAAGACCGTGATTAAAAGTGGTCCCTGTTACAATAGTTATTAACTATTTAATAGCTACCTAGCTAAAATAAAGAGAAAATTACCTGTAAAATAAAAACTAACCTAAGTTACATTTACACCTAATACTACACTATCATTAAATAAATTATTCCTATTTAAAACTAAATACTTACCTATACAATAAACCCTAAGATAGCTACAATATAATTAATAATTACATTGTAGCTATTTTAGGATTTATATTTATTTTATAGGTAACTTTGTATTTATTTTAGCTAGTTAGAATAGTTATTAAATAGTTATTAACTATTTAATAACTACCTAGCTAAAAGAAATACAAAATTACCTGTAAAATAAATCCTAACCTAAGTTGCAATTAAACCTAACACTACACTATCATTACATTAATTAAATAAATTAAATACAAATAACTACAATTAAATACAATTACATAAACTAACTAAAGTACAAAAAATAAAAAAAACTAAGTTACAAAAAATAAAAAAAATAAGTTACAAACATTTAAAAAATATTACAACAATTTTAAGCTAATTATACCTAATCTAAGCCCCCTAATAAAATAACAAAGCCCCCCAAAATAAAAAAAATCCCTACCCTATTCTAAATTAAAAAAGTTCAAAGCTCTTTTACCTTACTAGCCCTTAAAAGGGCCTTTTGCGGGGCATGCCCCAAAGAATTCAGCTCTTTTGTCTGTAAAAGAAAAATACACCCCACCAACATTACAACCCACCACCCACATACCCCTAATCTAACCCAAACCCCCCCTTCAATAAACCTAACACTACCCCCCTGAAGATCATCCTACCTTGAGTTGTCTTCAGCCAGCCGACCCACCAATGGAACCGAAGAGGAGATCCGGAGCGGCAGAAGTGATCCTCCAAGGGGCGCTGAAGAAGTCTTCCATCCGATGAAGTCATCATCCAGGCGGCGCTGAAGAAGTCTTCCATCCGGGCGATGTCATCTTCCAAGCGGCGCTGAAGAAGTCTTCCATCCGGGTGATGTCATCTTCCAAGCGGGGTCTTCAATCTTCTTTCTTCAGGATCCATCTTCATCCCGCCGACGCGGAACACCCTTCTTCCCCGACGGACTAACGACGAATGAAGGCTCCTTTAAGGGATGTCATCCAAGATGGCGTCCCTTCAATTCCGATTGGCTGATAGGATTCTATCAGCCAATCAGAATTAAGGTAGGAAAAATCTGATTGGCTGATTGAATCAGCCAATCAGATTGAGCTTGCATTCTATTGGCTGATCGGAATGAACTTCAATCTGATTGGCTGATTCAATCAGCCAATCAGATTTTTCCTACCTTAATTCCGATTGGCTGATAGAATCCTATCAGATAATTGGAATTGAAGGGACGCCATCTTGGATGACGTCCCTTAAAGGAGCCTTCATTCGTCGTTAGTCCGTCGGGGAAGAAGGATGTTCCGCGTCGGCGGGATGAAGATGGATCCTGAAGAAAGAAGATTGAAGACCCCGCTTGGAAGATGACATCGCCCGGATGGAAGACTTCTTCAGCGCAGCTTGGAAGATGACATTGCCTGGATGTAAGACTTCTTCAGCGCCGCCTGGATGATGACTTCATCGGATGGAAGACTTCTTCAGCGCCCCTTGGAGGATCACTTCTGCCGCTCCGGATCTCCTCTTTGGTTCCATCGGTGGGTTGGCTGGCTGAAGACAACTCAAGGTAGGATGATCTTCAGGGGGGTAGTGTTAGGTTTATTTAAGGTGGGTTTGGGTTAGATTTGGGGTATGTGGGTGGTGGGTTGTAATGTTGGGGGGGGGGTTGTATTTTTCTTTTACAGGCAAAAGAGCTGAATTCTTTGGGGCATGCCCCGCAAAAGGCCCTTTTAAGGGCTGGTAAGGAAAAAGAGCTTTGAACTTTTTTAATTTAGAATAGGGTAGGGAATTTTTTTTATTTTGGGGGCTTTGTTATTTTATTAGGGGGCTTAGATTAGGTGTAATTAGCTTAAAATTGTTGTAATATTTTTTAGTTGAAATATTTTTTATTGAGTACAATTCAAAATGAAGAAATAATGCAAACAATTCCAATAACCATGACATGATCCACCACCCCCACACTGGATAGCTTGGAACTAAAGTCTTTCTGTGATCTTATAAAGTCCCAAGTGCAGAGTAGGATCCTGTTGGTTTAGTCTCTTGTAACTCCTTTTTCAAGTCTTTTTTTTTTTTTTAACCATCCATAACATTTTCCAAATAAAACCTCTTATAAGTGCAGAGTAAATGGATAAAATAAAAAAAAAACAATATTAAACAATATGGGTCACTGTGGTCACAACCCCCAATCCCAACATATACCTAATCTCACTTTTCCCTGTCCAATTGATTTTGCATATACCACTTGAGCCTTGCACCTAGTTGTTATCGTACCTGGCCCCCTCCATCACCCAGCAAAACCAGATCTTACCAAATGTATCCATGGTATTTTGTAAATGAGCAGCTATCTCATACATTGCATATGTGTTCTTAATTTGGAGAATAATCTCAGACTATTGCGGAACCCCTGTCTTCCAGTATTTGGCGATGGAAGTCCTAACAATAGTGAATATAATCCTAAAAAATGTATTGATATATTTATTGTAAGTTTTGTTTCTAGTATTCAATAGAGCCTGTGATGCTAAAACTATAACTGGATCCCCCAGCAGTCCTGACAAGAGATCTGACACCCGCCTCCACACCATCTCTACCTTGGGGCACTCCCACCACATGTGTATATAGGTTCCCTTGACCTTACACCCTCTATAACATGCATTTGAGTTACCTGCCACAGAGTGTGCTGTCCTTTCAGGGGTCAAATACCATCGAAACACTGATTTAATGCTGTTTTCCCTCAAATCTGCGCTCAATAATCCCCTGCAAGCCTCACTTGTCAATGAGTCCCAATTTTCCGCCGATATGGCCAGCCCTAGATCTGTCTCCCACCTACTGATAATAGGTGGTTTGCTCTTGATTTTAGATGATTGGATGGCTAGATACATGCTGGAAATTGCTTGTTTGGGCCTAATCTTTGCACTACACTGCTTTTCAAGTGTTGTGGTCTGACTTTTAGTTCCTTTTAGTATGTAAGTACGAACCGCGGATAGTATCTGTAAGTACAGAAACCAATGTAATGGAATTGGATGTATCCTCTCCTGTAATTGGGTAAATGTAAGTGGGAGTCCTCTATGCAAGATGTCAGCTACCCTATATAAGCCCTTGTTTTCCCATTTATCCAGGAGAGCATGGCTATCTTTCGGGAGAATATATTTCAGTGGTCGTATGCCAGTGTACTCTGGGATCAATCTGTCAAGTATAGAGTTATGCCACTGCTGAAGTGTGAGCACAAGAGCTCGTGGTTTGTATACCTTCCCAGTCATACCTATATCCTTCCTCCAGAGGATATCCTCTTGGGAGGTGAATCCTCCCATAGAAGCTTCTAAGGTGGGTCATACAATATCGCAATTTCGTCTTCCTAAAATTGAATTCTGGGCCAGTCTGGAGGCTTGATAATAATCCCATAAATTGGGGAACCCCACTCCCCCTAACTGTCTGTGTTGTGTGAGAATTTGGCTGGGTATTCTAGCATGTTTATTACCACGTAAGTAAGTAAGGAAAGTGGCTTGCAAAGCTTCTAAGTCTTTTTTGTGTACTCTAATCGGTAACGTCCGAAAGAGGTACAGCAGTCTAGGTAGCAGATTCATCTTAATCGCAGATAGTTTCCCATACCACGAAAAGTTATAATGTTGCTATTTGGCAATCTCATGTTTCATAGTTTTAAAGAGTGCTAAATAGTTGGCTTGGTAGAGTTTATCATAATCTTGCGTTAGTTTCACCCCCAAATATTGTATATGATTTTTCGCCCAACGAAAGTCAAAATTGGCTTCAATAAGTTTAACTGTGTGATTAGGTATATTGATGGGGAGGGCCTCGCATTTGTCTGCATTGATCTTGTATCCCGAGATAACTGAGAACTTGTGTAGAATGTTATATACTACATGTAGGGAAATCAATGGCTTGGTCAGAATTAACGATAACAAATACCAAAGTATCACAAAAAAAGGAAATAAGTGAAATAAATGTGATATGATAAGATAAACACAAAATAAAAAAATAAAAAAATATAAAAAATATATGTGGTGCCACTAATATATGTTAAACCATACAAAATTTATTTAATATAGAGTTCATATAAGGATATGTATATTCTTCCTGGCACTCTTCAGTCTTCTGTTAGATTTCCCTTGATCCTCATAAAAAAGAGAAAATATGCCACATAGCGTAATTTCTGTAACTTTGTTGCAATACAAAACTTATGTCTGTGCAAATGGTTACTCACATGCGGTGGAGCTATAGCCAAGCTCAAGTAAAAGCGCACACCCACTTTTATACTGTTGGGTAAACAGATTCTTGTACCAGTTGTTCAAATAAAAGAATTTATTAAAACACAATATATAAAATAGCGTCACAAGAACTGCTATAAACACCTTTTGCAATAAGTTTAGGCAATACAATGTAGTAATTGCTCAATATGAGCTTAACAAGATACCAGAAACCGTGGTAAGGAGTGTAGAAACTGAACCACACAACCTTCCCCAGAAAGTCCAGTAACTGTTGCTCTTCTTATTGGTGTGCAGATACTTGGAAAGATGCCAAAGAACGGTAAATCCAACGTACGTTTCGTAAGAAGCTTTATCAAGGATGGTGTGCGCATGTCCAAAACCTTAATTTAAGTCATTCAAAATCCTTAAACCGGAAATCCGGTAAACGGTCCTCCATTTTTAAAGTTGGCAAACATTTACATTTGAGGTCACCATGAAACTATCTCAAAATAGAAATATTCCGAGTGAAGGCATTCACCAATATATGCATAAACATTAGTTAAGGGCAGACATATTCGACAAAAGAATGTTAGAATTAATTAAAAGAAATCATTTCATTTTACAAGTATAATAGGTACCATATCTATAAATACTTATCACCTTTTCAAATGGAAGATATTTACAGTTCGTATCTAATATATTAATAAGGAACGTAAAAAGAAATATACATCGTAACAATATTTAGTATTAGTGATATTCTCATTATTGTCCGAAACAGAATCATATACATTTTACAAATGAGATCTAACCTGTTAATGATGATCTTAGGGTAATTTTTCTCAACATAATTTGCAAGCATAAATAACTATCTAATACCAGATATTATGATTTTATTTAATATAGTGCTTGTACATTTAAATTGTTAATTATTACTGATTTATATTGATACATTCATATTAGGGATAAGGAGTCTTATTTATGGTTGATTTCTTCAAAGATCTTTTCTAGAAAAGATTTTCCAGAAAAGATTAGAGAAAATATTAGTTGGGGAATTTATAAAAAATTATGAAGTTCAAAATCCTTATTAAGGCCATTTGGTATAAGACTATCCATAATGTGGATCCATTTCATCTCTAAACGACCTAGTTGATTCTGTATATCACCTCCTTGCCACCCAGATTCTACCTTCCTGATACCCAAAAACTTGAGATCCCCTATTCTTCTATTGTGTTTTTTGTCAAAATGTGCCGATAGTGTATGTTTCTGAAAACCTTTTCTTATGTTGTATATGCTCATTCAATCTTGTTTTTAGAAGCCTGGAGGTGCGTCCTATATATTACATTCTTACTGTTGCACGTGATAAATTGATTAATATCATAGTTCCTTTTTCCATCAGTGGAATAAAATTTGTTACAAATTTTAGGTTCCTTTTTCATTTCTTTACAAGCATTACAAAACTGGCACCTTCTAAAACCTTCTTGTAATACTGGTAACCAGTTTTTATTGAAATTGGTACCCTCTGTGTTTTTTATTGTTTTGTTTGCAAGTTTTACTTTTAAATTTGGAACCTTTTTGAACATTATATAAGGTTTATCTTCTATGAGTTCAGATAGGCTTGGGTCTCTGAATAAAATTCCCCAATGTTTTTGTATAATTTCTCTGACTTCTTTACTTTGGGTGCTATGTTGTAAAATCAATCTGCTTGCTGAATTATCCTTATCCGTTTTTGATATCCAGTTACTTTTTTGTTTATATTGGAGTAGATTTTTTCTATCCAATTTTGCCACTTCTTCTATTTTTCGTTCTAAGAAATTGCTAGAATAGTTCTTTTCTATGAATCTTTCTTTTAATATTTTGGATTGAGTTTGGAAAACAGCTTCATCCCTGCAGTTACGCCTGAGGCGCATACATTGTCCCTTTGGTATGTTCTTTAGCCAGTGTCTTTGATGACAGCTATTTAGATTAATATAATTATTTACATCAATACTTTTGAAAAAGTTTTTGGTTTTTAATCTCTCATTTTCTATGTATATTTCTAAGTCAAGAAACTCTACTTTAGTTCTGCTCTGGTTCCATGTAAGTGTTATATTAAACTCATTCGATTTTAGGTATTCTTTAAATTCGTTAAGTTGGCCCTCTGTTCCTGACCAAATCAGGAACAGGTCGTCTATGTAACGACGATAGGACACCAGATATTGCACCCAGGGGGAGTTATAGATGTATACATTTTCCCAATTGGCCATGTATAAATTGGCATAACTGGGCGCAAATCTGGTGCCCATCGCCGTTCCACTTATCTGTAAATAGTATATTTTATTAAACCAAAAGTAGTTGGTCTCTAAGATGATCCTGATACCATCCAAAATAAATTGTAACTGCTTCGGATCAAGGGTAATGTCCTCTTTTAAGATGTCTCGTACTGAAGTAATCCCTAGTTCTGTGTCTATTATGGTGTATAGGGATGTGACATCTCCAGTGACTAACATCCAATCTTTATTCCATTGAATGTCTTCAAGATGGTTCAATATACTAATAGTGTCTTTCAAGTAGGATTTGGTGTTCTTAACATATGTTTGTAGAAATGAATCTATGTATGCAGATAGATTACTGGTATGTGAGTTCACCCCAGACACAATGGGCCTCCCTGGGGGGTTTATAGGATCTTTGTGGATCTTAGGGAGTATATAAAAACTGGAAGTTTTGGGGAATTTGTTACATAAATATTGATACTCCTTCTTGTTTAAGATACCTTCTTTAAGTCCTTCATTTAAATATTTCTCAATTATTTTTCTATAAACAAAAATAGGATTTGAGTCTAATTTTTTATATGTGCTTAAATCATTCAATTGTCTGAGACATTCTTCGTTATACTTTTCACTATCCATTATAACCGTGCCTCCGCCCTTATCGGTCGGCTTCACCACTATCTTGTCATTATCCTGTAGTTCTTTTAATGCTATTTGTTCCTCTTTAGTCAAATTCGAGGTATAGTTGGTTTTTAGATATTTAATGTCTCTGTGGACTAATTCTAAAAATGTTTCCATTGGAGCCGACTTATATTGTGTGGGATTAAATACTGACCTATTTTTAACTTCTGCATGTTTATATTTGTTAGAGTCAGGGATCTTATTATTAACAATAGGACTATTGAGAAAGTATTTTTTTATACACAAATTGTGTATAAATTTCTTCACTCCTATATAGGTATCAAATTTATTGATTTTATAGCTGGGTGCAAAATTAAGACCTCTGGCCAAAACAGAAATTTGTGCTCCTGTTAATTCTATCTTAGATAGATTGAAAATACCCTTTCCTGTCTTTTCGTTGTTCTTATTCGTTATTCCAGATTTATTTATTGTTTTATTATTTTTACTTAATACTCTATTCTGTCCATATTCCTTCTCCTTTTGTTGAACAGATCCGAGTTTGTGCAATTGTATTTTCGTTCCCTGCTTCTAAAAAAACCTCCTCATCTTCTTCTGAACTGAATCTATTTAAATCCTCAAACCTGTTATGTGTAGGAACATCCTCCTGATAATAGACTCTTTGTTTTTTAAAAGGGTTTCTGGGTTGCTGCCAGTCATTATCTTCCTTTCTTTGTTGTTCTATACAATGGTAATTTCCCTTATGTTGTACATAATTGCTATTCCCTGATTGATATTGATTATTTTTGTACCCTTGTCTGGAGTCCTTTTCGTTGTTATGTGAATAGTAATTTTCTCTCTCTCTATGTGCCAGAGTGTGATATTGTGACGCTATTTTATATATTGTGTTTTAATAAATTCTTTTATTTGAACAACTGGTACAAGAATCTGTTTACCCAACAGTATAAAAGTGGGTGTGCGCTTTTACTTGAGCTTGGCTATAGCTCCACCGCATGTGAGTAACCATTTGCACAGACATAAATTTTGTATTGCAACAAAGTTACAGAATTACGCTATGTGGCATATTTTCTCTTTTTTATGAGGATCAAGGGAAATCTAACAGAAGACTGAAGAGTGCCAGGAAGAATAAACATATTCTTATATGAACTCTATATTAAATAAATTTTGTATGGTTTAACATATATTAGTGGCACCACATATATTTTTTATAATTTTTTTATTTTTTTATTTTGTGTTTATCTTATCATATCACATTTATTTCACTTGGTCAGAGTTAACAGTACGTCATCTGCAAATAGTGTTATTTTATAGGATTTCCCTCCTAGTTCTAAGCCTTTAATGTCTACTTCTTTGGGGATAGTCTCAGCTAGTGGTTCTATGCATAAGGCAAAGAGCAAGGGTGACAATGGGCACCCCTGCCTGGTGCCGTTGAAAATATTGAAAGTGTGCGACTGATGTCCTATCGCCCTGACAAATGCCGTGGGGGAGGAGTACAGCGTTGTAATTGCAGACACAAAGGGTCCCTCAAATCCCACCTCCCTCAGCACCGTCGGCATATAGTTCCAATCAACCCGGTCGAATGCCTTCTCCACGTCCAACGAGAGGAGCAGAGAAGGCACTCCATGTGCCCTAAGATAATCCAGCACCGACACCATCCTTCTTATATTGTCTGGGGCTTCCCTATCTTTAATAAAACCTACTTGGTCGGGGTGTATAATAGTAGGAAGAATCTGTTTTAGTCTGTTTGCTAGAATTTTTGTTACGATTTTAATGTCTTGGTTTATGAGGGAGATCGGTCTGTAACTTGAGCAATGTTTTGTATTTTTCCCCGGCTTTGGAATAACCACTATTTTGGCTTGGATTAAGTCTTTGGGCAATGGCCTACCCTCTAATATATGGTTTGCAAATTTAGTGAGATGTGGAACAAGTGTGTCCGCAAACAGTTTATAATACTCCCCCGGTAGGCCATCAGGACCTGGTGCTTTCCCTGGTTTTAGGTTTTTTATACCCTGAGAAACTTCCTTTGAGGTGATCGTGGCATTTAACTGGTCTCTGTCTGAGTCTGTAATTTTCCTTAAGTTCGCCTTAGTTAGAAAGTCTGTGAGTAAGTCTTGAGTAGAGTGAGTGTGGTTAACCTTCCTACCATCATAAAGCTCCCCATAGTATGAAGCAAAAGCGTTAACAATTTCCTGTGGATGAGAAGTTTCCACCCCGTCTGCCTTATATAGTGCAGGGATGGATGTAGCCATATAACCATCTCTAATCTTTTTGGCTAAAAATTTATCAGGTTTGTTAGCATACAAGAAGTAATGAGTTTTCATTCTATGAGCATACTTCACTGACTGATCTTTGAGAATCATATCTAGTTGTTGTCTTTTTTGTTGTATCTGTTTCAAGATGGATGTTGCTAGTGTCAGTTTGTGTTGCCTCTCTAAGGTCTCAATATCTTTAGTGAGGGTGTTGAATGTGGAGTTTCTTTTTTTAATAAGTATCGATTTCTCTTTTATTAAGATACCTCTAAGCACCATCTTATGAGCCGCCCATACCGACATTGGACATATAGTGGTACCCAGGTTAATATTCCAATATTCCCCCATGGCTTGAATTGTGTTAGCTTTTGTTTGCGGGTCCCGAAGGCACGCCGGGTCATAAGTCCAGGTCTGGGTCCTACCTCTATATTTTATGCTTTTAAGTAGTATCTGTGTGATGGAGTGGTCTGACCAAGTGCAAACGTGAATGTTAGCTGACACTAATAGCGGGCATAGAAGCTGGCTTATCAGAATCTAGTCTAATTTGGAATAGCTGTTGTGTGCAGCTGAAAAGTATGTGGTGTCAGTTGTGTTACCATATAGGTATTTCCATGTATCAATTAAAGTATGTGGGGAGAGAAGATTAAGAATAGTATTAGCTATTGTTCTCAGCCGGGTTTGTTTTTTAGAAAAGTGTTCATTTGTCCTGTATTTGAGTGCCTGTATGTCAATATTGAAGTCTCCGGCCAAAACTATCCGCATTTGCGACCAGTCTGTTAGCAGATGTGAAATTTCTCTGAAGAAAGTGTCTTGCCTTTCATTTGGGGCATAGACATTGCAAAATAGAACTTCCTCTCCCTGTATTTGACCTTGTACTATTAAGTATCTACCCTCCCTGTCTGCAATTGTTTTAGAATGTTTAAAATGTAGTGAAGAGTGCAGCAATATTGAGACCCCCCTTTTTTTTGTGTCTGCCGTGGAGTGGTAGTTCTGCTGGAAGTTTCTGTACCAGTATTTGGGAATGTGCGGCCTAGTGAGGTGAGTTTCTTGTAAGAAGATCACATTTGCTTGTAATATCTTATAATGATCAAAAGCTGTGCGTCTTTTGCAATCTGTATTCAACCCTCTCACATTGTGTGAGACTAGACTAATTGTTGGTAAAGCCATATATGTATATAATAACTCCACAAATGATCAGTACCTGACCCCTGCAAGCGACATATGTTCATACATTGACCCTGACAATAATGCAACACATACTTAGAGATAAAAACTAGGTTATTCATAGGACTAAATAAGAAATCAGAGGGAAGGGTATCATTCCCACAGCGACCAACAGCTATACAATAAAAATTAAAAAAAAAAGAAAACATATATACACATGAAACTACATCATGAATCCAGGCATTAAGCTGCCTAGACATGTAATTCAATTTAGTGCAGGTAAGAGCAGAACATTTAAATAAAACATGTGAAACAGCATACTGATACTAGCAAAATTGAGTCAATATGAAAAACCAAACCTCGGCCTCTAATGGGCCTCCTGGCTTTCTGTGAGATTTCACACAATAATCCTCAGAGTGGCCGTTCAGGTTTTGAATTTTTTCTTATTCTCTACTCTGGTCCATCTAGATTTCCGAGCTGATGTTTGTGGTTTCTGTGACCCATGAAGTGGTGGAGGAGAGGAGTCCTGTTGCATCTCCAGTGGATCAAGGTTCAAATAGCTGCAGATCTCTGGGATATCTTTGTCTGACCTGAGAGTGATCAGCCTGTTATTATGAGAGATATGGAGGGCGAAGGGGTAACCCCATCTGTAAGGGATTTTCTGTTTCCTCAGTAAAGATGTGAGAGGATGTAATGCATACCTCCGCTGGAGAGCGCGTATGCACAAATCTTGGAAGAATTGAATGACAGTTCCTTTGAATTTAAAGGTTTGATGTTTTCTGGATGCTGACATGATGGTTTCTCTATCAATAAATCTCAACATCTTGACGATGACATCTCTAGGTGGAAGGCTTTCTTTTGGCTTAGGTTTCAAGGCCCTGTGGGCCCTTTCTATTAGCAAATCGGAATCCCCCTCATCTCCAGTGATGGCTTTGAACAGCTGGGCAAGATAGGAAAGCAAATCAGTCATTTCCACACTCTCTGGAATCCCCTTCAATCTAATGTTATTTCTTCTATTCCTATTTTCAAGATCCTCCATCTTGTCTTGGAGGTCTAGAATTTGTTGTTGGTGGTGTGAGATGGATTTAGTAGCTGTAGCCATATCTTCTGACAGGGTTTCATGATCATTCTCTATCGTTTCCACTCTGTCTCCCAGTTCAGATATGTCTTGCTTGAGTTCGGCTAAGCTATTTGTTACTGAGGTATGGAGGTTATCTATTTTGTTCATTCATTTTTCAAAGCTGGAGGTCATATCAGCCTTGGAGACTAATGTTTGAAGATCAGCTTTTGTGACTGCTGCAAGAGTCTCCATTGCATCCTGCTGCTTCCCAGCTAAATTGTGTAATTCCTCACCCTCCCTTTCCAATGCCTCTGTCATGCTGAGACCTTTGGATTGCTTTAAAAAGTTGTCCATAGCTGTAGATTTGAGGTTTTTATCTAATTTGGTATTCTTTCTGGCTGTCATCTCAAAATTAAAAGAATCCTGGGCTCCACGTGGGCCACGATATGCTTTCAGACCAGTAAGAAAAAAGTGTTAGGCCTTGTCCCAAAAAATGGTATCTGCACCTCAATGATAAAATAATCTCTCAGATATCTTTCAGCTGTGTAATTCTGTTTGCCATCAATTCTGTGTGCTTTTTGTCAAATCTGCCTCCGGAGTGTAGGATTTATTATGCTAGTGATAGAGGTTATATCGCTCCTCCTCAGTATGGGTCTTATTGTATAATGTCCGTTATGCCATGTAATATGGCCCCCTCCACCTCAGCTTTGTAATCAGTATCTGTGAGTGAGACTAGAATGCTGATTGCTGTTTGTGTTAATTCAGCTTGCATGCATAAACTTTTGTAATGGTGTTAGTGTGGCTTTTATCATATCCACTGTCATGGACCCCAGAACTTTGCTGCGTCACACATGGCTTAACTCGCGGTCAATGCATATCTCTGCTACTGTCTCTCCGCATGTCAGTTTCTCTGTTTCCATCATTGGCATGGCGTATCTGAAGCTGCTGACAGATCGGAGGTGTTCCTGGTCGGAAGCGCTGCTTACTCGTCTTGTATTTGCCCATGCGATATCTACTGCCGCCGTTTGGCTTCAGGGTCGGGTCTCCAGCACCTCCGTGTGTCCCAGTAAAAAAGCATGCACGCCAGATGAGCTGTGCTGTGCCAGATGTGTCCCTTTAACATATTTGTGTGATTGTTGGTCATTAAAGCATGTTTTGCCAAAAATAGCTCAAATTCTGCTCGGAGCTCCTTAACTAAGCAGCCATGCTAGAGCTCGGTCAGGCTCCGCCATTGTAATATTTTTTAAATGTTTGTAACTTATTTTTTTTATTTTTTGTAACTTAGTTGTTTTTATTTTTTGTACTTTAGTTGGTTTATGTAATTGTATTTAATTGTAGTTATTTCTATTTAATTTATTTAATTAATGTAATGATAGTGTAGTGTTAGGTTTAATTGTAACTTAGGTTAGGATTTATTTTACAGGTAATTTTGTATTTCTTTT